>NC_052572.1:81280620-81330788 GCF_016699485.2 Gallus gallus | reverse complement strand
GAGAGAATAAATCTGTTTTTTGAGTACTGAGATGATGGACATGGATTTTAAGTTTACAAAAGGAGGGTCTAATGCACCTCAGCCAATCCCCCGCTATGCATGTTCGTTTCTCCATTACTGCAGCTGCTCTCCAAGGTTCTACTTTGGGATGGGACTTGACAGGAAGACACAGTCGTGGTGTGGGACTGAGCAAAGCTGCTGAATCGTTACTTCTTCTGAACCTCTTCCACACACCACCTGGGCCAGAAGACATAGAGAAGTGTAAAGAGGTGAAAGGTCTTATTTCCATGGGGACAGATGTAGTTGAAGTGTAATTATTTAACATTTAAAGTTGTTTTTTGTTTGTTTGTTTGTTTGTTTTAATGACCTTGGTGTTATAAAAAGAATTTCAAAGCAAGCATTGTTCCCAGGCTTTAGGAATAACTGCTTAAAATGGAGGTTTTTGTTTTTTGAAGAGGTAAACACTGCCAATAATAACTGAACTAGCCAAAAGGACAAGGTCTGTCAGAAGGGGTGGTGTGACTAATGTTATTGAAAGCCTTTTTTTTCTTTCTATTTTTCTTTCGAATACTCTCTGGGTGAACAGGTGGTTGCATGCTTCCCAGAAAAGGTGGTTCCAAAATCATGGGAAGTGGGTTCAGCTATCCTGAGTTAGTGAACTTCTTGCCAGCATTTGGTTCAGTGAGCACGTATGCTTCACAGGAATAACCAAGGTAACAAACAAAACATGTTCTTTGGGATGCAGCACTTCCTCATAGTCATTATGTTAGTATTTCTTTTAGGGACGTGGCTCCAATGGGCATGGTGGTGATGGGTTGACAGTTGGACTAGATGATCTTTGTGTTTTTTCCAACCTTAATGATTCTATGATTCTTAAATTCCTCAAGCCTCATGCATTTAACACTTTCAGTGATGTACTTCCAAACATCTACGTACAACTAAAGATGCAATCCATAATGTAAAATGGATCGTTTTTGCAAGTACTAGTTCAGGCTAGTTTGAGGCTCTAGATGTTGGGTGCAGTTAGTGGTCAGGTAGCTCAAGGCACGTTTTAGCTTTATTGATTTTTGAAGGTCAGGGTGAATGTGTTGCTATATCAACTTGTTTTTGTATGCCATAGTGATGAACTGAAGAAGTTGTTCTCCTGTTGGTGAGAAGTAAGGCTCTGCGTATGCTGAAGAGCTCACTGAAGAGTGCAAACGGGAACATCTTAAATCTGTGATCATGAAATAAGGATTTCTCTGAAGCAGCAGTTCGTTTACTGAAAACAAGCCTGATGCTCATTTAAAATGTGGTAACGTTTAATGAGTGGACTGTTCTACAGTTGTTTTACTGTGAAGTATTTTGGGTTTTTTTTTTTTCCAGCTTATATGATGCCATTACTCCTAGATAGAATCACAACCGTCAGTGTAAAGTGCAGGTGTTCTGAAAATATGACGAAGCCTCACTGCTTTGTTCTTTGGGAAGGATGACCGCAGTAAGTGCCTGTAACGTTACCACTGCTGGTGAGTAGGACAACCTTCACAAGCTGTTTCAGTACCACACCAAATCCACTACTGACTCGGGGGTCACTGAACTCTAACTTATCGTCCACTTAATGAGATAACTCTACCAAACTCACAGTGAGTTCTTCATAGATTTTTGATCCCGACACAGAAGCAGCGAATTTGCATGCAGTGAGAAGTTTGATCTGTGAACATCTACTGATGTAAACGGGTGTTTAGGAAGGTAAGAAGTTGCACAGGAGACGTCTAAACTACGCTTACTCTTCTCCAGAGTATGATTTGTAGTGGAGCTTTGTACTTGAGATACAGACTGGACTTTGTGCACACACCTGGAGTGTCACCCGCCCTCATTTATCAGACGAGCAGAACAACAACTCCAGTTACTCTAGTAATTGGCTCTCTAAGGACATTTACCTTTTGCTTCCCTGGAAGACCCATTAAACCTCATTTCACCGTACCCATGTGGATTTTCTAATGTTGTGTAACTTCATATATGTGCAGTAAATATTACTGCTGCAGAATAAAAAGGATGTTTTACTGTAGAAGAAACAGCATTTGCGCACAAATTCTGCTAAGTTTGCTACGTGCCTGCTTCTCTAAAATGTTATGTATGGGTCTTCCATTAACTCTTGGAGGCTTTATTCCCTATGTTTTTCTGTTGTTTTTATTACAGAATATGTATTTTTGTAAAACTATTTTAATTGTAAATAGCATTCATCAGTGTTATAGACAACAATGACTTTTAAAATAAAAGCAAAACCATTATTTGAAAAGTAAAGACATTTTTGTGTTAATGAGACTTTTAACGCTTTCAAGTCTTGAACACGACAGGAATGTTATGTGAAGTATGGAAAAAAACTGTGCACTGCTGGCACTTCATTATCTGCTGGATTTAGGAGTTCTGTTGTAAGTAATTGTGCACTTCTACTTTCCTGAGTGCAAAGAAATACAACTGATAAGTAATCGGCTGAAGCAATGTGATTCCATGCTTGCTTTTGTCTCCTCTGCTTCCTTATTCATGTGGAAAGTTGCTCCAAAAGAAATTAGTCTTGTGCTGCTATGAAATTGGAATAGGTTCTATTCACGCTTTAATCTGTAGAGGCTTGTTCCAGTGGGCTGCAGACGTCACTTGTCATGACTGGTAAGCAGGGGAAGGCGATTTTTACTGGAGCTCAGAAGCCCCATCCCAGTTGAGTATCTTTGAAGAACCTACTGTGCCACTTTGTGGTGAACCTTGCACCCATTCACACAATCTGACTGGAGTAACAGCTAATCTGGCTTCATTCTTGCAAGCTGGTTTCAAAACCTTGGTATTACTGCTCTGTTGTCAGGTTACTATTGGTGCTTTATCAGATGTCATTTCAAAAGTGCCTTTACAGGACAGCTAAGCAGCACTTACTCTCAGATTGTCCAGCTGGGCTTCTGTACATCTGCTTCCCTGCCATAGCCCCCTTCTGAACCTTCTGAGTGAAGCATTTTCACAATTGGCCCCTGTCTACTTGGCAAAGGCAGAAGAAACAGTTATTTGGAAGTGACAACACAATAACTGCAAACCCCTTCTATTAGCTGTGATTTAGAAGGGAAGGCAGAAGCAGGGCTGAACACACTGTAACACCGTTTTCAGGAAAGGGCAGTTTAACATTCAGACAAGAACTGCTGAAATTTCACTGTCTTTTATTTGCATACGAAACTTGAAAACTGACAATTCTTACACTGAACTCAAAGTGTACTTGTTCAGCCTTCACTCGCTTCCTCCGTATTTATTCCTCTATTTTGAAGTAGTATCATACTCTCTCAGCATATCGAATTCCAGCCAGGGCTGCTTCCACTTCTGTGCTTCCTTCATTTTTTTCTCGGGTAGCTCAAATTTATTCCTTTTATGTTGTATTTCAGCCTCTCCCACCGTTTTGACCATGGTTGAGGTTTCATTCTGACCTGCAGCTAGAGGGAAAGATTTTTTTAAAAAAAGAAAAAAGGTATTAAAAGGTCAGAAGGTCAGAATTCTGACTGTGAAGCAAAGCAGTGAGACAAGTGCGCTTTAAGAGAAGAGAGCAGCCCGATCTGTCCAGCAAACTAAGGGACTGCTGGACACCAGTGGGAGAAAAAGGATTTGGGGGCTGTGTGGCTGTTATGTTTGTTCATATACCTAAATAACACTGATTATTACACCGTCCTTAAGTTGATATGCTGTTAACTCTCTTCTACGCTTCTAACTCTGTACTTACTAAGGAAAGAAGAACAGGACAGCAGCAGTTTTTCCTTTTCCCTGTAAGCTAAGTCGGAAGCATTCTTTTACCAGCTGCCAGACCTTCTGAGATGCAGATCTTGCTAAATGCTCCTTCCACCCCCACATCAGTAGCATTAAGTTTCCATAGCGCTGGCTGTTCTGTCTGCACAGTGTAATACAGAGGCATCTGCAGGCCGTTACTCCTTGCACGTCTCCTAAGTTACCTACTGAGGAAGGCAGGTACTTTGGTTATGAATGTTCTTTCCCAACAGGAGTAGCATTTAGGTACCAATTTTAAATGCTTGTATCACCTTGATAATACCACAACTAAAAGCTGTTTAACAGCCTTCCAGGCCACTGTAGAATGGCCACTTGGAAGAGACTCACAAGGATCATAGGAGTTCAACCCCTGCCTCCCATAAAACCAACCCCTGCCTCCACATAAAACCAGCCACACTATGTCTGAGAGTGGTGTCCAAAGGCTCCTTGAATCTGGCCATATTTTGTGCATGGTCAACCTCTGGTGCAGAAGCTTTTCCACCCTGACCCTTCCCTGATGCAGTCCTCCATCTGGCTCTGAAATGGAGCCCTGCAGAAACCCCAGGTGACTGCTCACCATCCTGATATAACCCTGTATCAGTCAGAAAGTTAACTAAATTATCGCCTACGTTCCCACTAAAAAATTAAACTCCTGCCTTGTTTACAGGAATTTCTTCATGGTCTAAATGAGACACAGATGAAAAAAACACTTTTTTCATCACTTGATAGTGAAAGATAATAATTTTTTCCTACTGTTTTGTACAAACAGCTGAGGAGAGCCTACAGGAGACACCACATCAAGTGGTTATCTTGTGTTGGCAAAGCTTAAGGGGACTCTTAAAACTCTTTTCTGCTCCGATGAATTATACGTGCCATAGAAATCTCCTTATGCTCTGGAGTTCAACTGTCTGGCAGCTAAGTTCAGGCACGCTCCTGACACAGTACTGGCCAGAGGGCCACTACCAACAGATTATTTGCATGGGGTCACTGTGTTTCAGACAGCATGGAGACTTGGCTCTCCATCGCTGTTCATTCGACACATCGAGGAAAGAAAACCACCCGGTGAAGATAAAACGCTCAGAAAAACACCGTTCTCAAAAGGCACCGTTCCCCACAGCCTCGCAGCTCAAACCCCCCGCAGGCGGCCGCCATAGTGACTACGAGTACTTCCGGTCCGCCGGCGCCAGAGCGCAGGGTGGCTACGGCAAGCTCGGAGGGCCAAAACTGCCCTCAGCGCGAAGCGGAGCTGTGTGTCGCTCTACTCCTAACCCCTTCTGAGCTCTGTTCATATCTAGGTAATCCGGCGGGGATTAACGCAATAAATTATTATAAACCTTCCCAGGGAAGCTCCTAGAGAAGAAGAGTGAGTTAGGACAGGTGGGAGATAGTTTCATGTTAGAGGTTTAAGAAAACAGCATTAAGTACTGAAGGTCTCGGAGTACTTCATAGTCCTCAGCTGGGTGATTGTTATGCCCATGTAGCAAGAGATCTCAGATCGACATCCAAACAGGCAAGAAGGAAGAAGTGCGAGAAAAGCAGGAGTCCAATTCATAACTGAGGGACTCTGATCCTTGAAATCCTTCTGTTACTTGTGGCGGAGTACAAATATGAAGTGTGAAGATGACTCCAAATGTCTGTAGTTCTACTATGGATGATAAATTCAATAGCTCCCCATACACAAGGTACCAACTAAGTCCAATTGGATGTGCTGGTCGGAAATAAAGCACAGGCCGTACCATATCCTCTAATGGAACATATCCTTACTGAAAGAGAATATCAGATGAGAGAGGTTTCAACATCAATTATTTGGTTCAGTCGTGAGGAGAAAGGCTCAGGTTTGTTTGTGACTCCTTCCGCAGTCTCCAAATATGTGTTTTGCTACATTTTCACAATTGGGAAACTTTACGCCATTCTGAATTAGCAACACACCCACTCCAAACCTGTCCCTTTATGAAGCAAAGGCCCAAAGGATTTTATATCTGTTTTGTAAACTGTATGATTAGATGATGCCAAGTGTGGAAAAAACTAAAAGGCTCGTCATTTTGGAAACTCTGCACAGCTGTGTTAAACGCTTAATATGGAGACAGGGAAGGATTTCACTTCTGAGATGCTTGATGCTGTGTTGCAAAACTGTGTTATATGACGTATGATATATATATGCGCCCTGTGCCTTCACCTTGATGAAAGCAAAATGTGCTTGATTCTATGAGTAACCCCATCCTTTTCCATAAGTCACTCTTAGGGGAAACATCAAAAACAACAACCAAAAAGGCATGAAGATCCATGTTATGCTGGGAAGATTCTCCAATTTATATTTCATATTCTCTACACCCAGTTTAGACAGATTTCTGTAGGTATAAATACATATATTGTTATGAATGTACAGGGAGGCAGTGTTCCCAAGTGGATAGAGCTCGAACTGGTCTCAGGGAAATATTGAATTTTTCTCAATTCTGGCAGAGCTTTCCAGTGCGTTCAGTCTGGGCCCCTCACAAGAAGGGGGACCTGAAAGCCTGAAGTGTATCCAGGGGAAGAGCAAGGAAGCTGTGAGGTTAGTTGTGAAGACATTCTCCCAGTGAGTGTCACTCCGCTGGAGCGGGCTGCCTGGGGAGGTGATAGTATGTTCCTGTCCCTGCGGGTTGTTCCAAGGGACACTGGATGTTGTAGTGAGGACGTTGGCTTTAGTGGGAAGGAAATTGGTGGTGGTAGGGTGGTGTTTGGACAGGATGATCATGGACCGTCTTTTTCCAACGTGCTGATGCTATGATTGTAGGAAATGCATCTGGTTGTGAGTGCTTTGGGCTGGTGAGCGTCTCCCTGGCTGGAAAGCCGGCAAGCTGTGGGTCTTTGGCAGGACAGCCACATGCACAGGGAATGGAGGCTTCTGAACCGGAACCTTGTCCTTTCCCACTCGGTGCCCTGCTAAGTCCTGTTGTTTGAAAGCAGCACCTTGGCGGCAACCTTGATTTCTGCAGCCTTCTCTGAGCTTTGTGCCACGAGAGCTGTGCCGCTTCTCCCTGTGATGTGAGAGGGTCTGGAAGGCCCTGCAAGAAGTCTGGGTAGGTGATGGCAGTGTCTCTTCCTTTCCCCGCCGGTGCTGGACATAGCGGGGAACGGGAGTGGGGGACATCCCAGCAGTGGATTCCTACCTCACCAGAACGGAAGGGCTGTTCTGATGGGTGTAGTTGAAGTGGAGTGAGTCTGAGGCTGATGAGAGAAACGAGGGGCCTGTGAAAAAAAGGAGCATGCTGCATTTTGTGGTGCAAGATGTTCTGGGAACTGCTGGTAACAGTGCCCACAGACTTGGATGAATCTTCAGTCGGGTGCAGGGACGCGTAATGCTCATCGTAGATGTCACGCTGACAGCAGCAGTAGAGAGACAAATTTCATAGGGCTGCATGCTTTTTTTTTTTCCTTTTGTTTCAGTCCTAGCCGTGGAAGCATAGAAGCGTTACCCAGACCAATTGAGCATTTGCCACCTGGGCTTTCTACCAATGCCATAGGCAGTGGAAGTCAGCATCGCAAGCATCCGTGAGAGCCCTGCAAAAGACTGGTGAGAGCTACCCTGGCGGCCTCCTTTGGCAACCTCAGGTCTCTGTAAGCTCTCAAGCTTTGTCGTAAGTCCCCCCGTGGTGCTGACTCAGCTCTCCCTGTCTTTGGTGTAGGAGAGCTGGTCTTGAACTCCTTCCTGTTTCCTGCCTATCATCTGCTCCCTGCTTTGCCCATGGCCCAGCGAGCCTTTTATTCCTCGCCCCTCAGATTTGCACGTGTGGATGAGAGCATCTGCTTATGTACATGTGCACTTATGACAGTGCACTGCACGTCTGCTGCCATTGCTTTGCAGCCCTCGTGTGGTGGAGCACCACAGAGTCCTTTGCTTACTCCCCCCTTCCCGGTGGGATGGGGGAGAGAATTATGGGGGAAAAAAAAGAAGGTGGAACTCATATGTTGAGAGAAATCTCTTTCCAAAGGTAGAGAAAAGGACAGAAGTAATGGATGCACGCACACACACACACACACACACATATATATATGAATGTATATAAGAAGTGATGTAGAAGCAGTGGCTCAGCACCTCCCAAGCAATGGGCAAGCAGAGGAAGAGAGTGAGATGAGCTCCCACCCTCGTCCATATACCCCTTCCACCTGATGTCATATGATATGGAATATCCCTTTGGCCCGTTGACATCAGCTGTCCTCATTTGGTTTCCTCCCAGCTCCTTCTTGAGAGCTTTGCTGAGAACGGCCTTGGCTCTGTCCAGGTCTGCTTCTCAGAACTATAAACACGAGAGTGTTCTCACTGTCATAGCATCATAGCAGACACTGAAGAAAAATGGATCCCACCTGAGACTAAGACAGCCCCCCAGTGTCCGTGCAGCGAGCCGTGTGGGGCTGCAGGTCGTGCATTTCCCTGGCAGCATTGGCCAGGGGTGCTGGGGAGGTTTGCGTGCTCAGCTTGGGCATCGCGCTGCTGTGCCTGTCAACACAGCATGCTCGTGCTCTCCAAGCCACAGAACAGCGTTTCATCAACAAGGTGCCGAAATATTTACTGGAACCAGATGCATTTGTGTCTCTGAGGCTGGGTTTACCCTACGAGCTCTTCTCGAAGGAGCTGTTTTGATTCCCTTTGTCCGTGTGCGAGATGCGCTTATCCCACTTGTGTTCTGTGCCTTGGTATTACTCTTGGTGGGCAGAAGGAGCTGGTGGATTCAGCAGCAGTAGATTCTGTTGGTTTCCTCTCTGCTGCTTCATCCCTGGAGCTTCGCTGCTGCACGGAAGAGTACAGGCGTGTTTATCCCAAGGGCTGCTGTAAAGGGGAGCCCGGTTGGCGTAGCAGTGATCAGCAGCTAACGGGCTGTGCAGAGGAGGGCTTTGCAGAAGGAGCAGGAGTGCCTGCGTCCATCTGTATCCTCGGATACGTTCTGGCAGTGAGGCAGCAGCTGTGGCCACAGTGACTGAATGCAGACTTGGCAAGACCCCCAAGGCTTGGGGCTGCCACGTGGCGTTTCCTAGCCCTACCCTCCTTTATATGCCTGGCAAAGCACAGCCACCCTGCACCCAGGGCAAGCGTTTGTCTTAGTGTCATGTTTCACGCTATCTTGTGAAGCTCAGGCACTGGGGGCAGCTTCCCCCCAAAGAAAAGGAGGAGGAAATGAGGTCGTCATGGAAGCCAAAAGGCAAAAATGCACTCGGGAAAGAAACTGGCGAAGCAGTCTAGTAGTAGTACTATGTATTTCTCTTCCTTTATTTCCATCCAGGTGAAAGAGATGGCTGCTCTAAGCCGCCCGTGGGTGCAAAGAAGGACCCTAGTGTGGATTTGCCATAGGCCCAGCAAGAGGCTCAACAGCACCAAGCTCCGGGTCCTGCACTTTGGTCCCGACAAGCCCCATGCCAGCTTCTCCAGGATTTGGCTGGGATGGAATTCCAACCACGCACTGATTTCTCGAACGCTGGGGTGCCCTTTTGGAATCCTGTGGTCTTGTGACGTGGTCTTGCCTCCCCACCTTGTCCGTCCATGGTGGAGCAGCCGGGTGGCCCTTAGTGATGTCATAAGCGGCTAGAATGAGGGAGGAGCAGCGCGTGCTGCTTCCCTTCATTGGAGCGCTTGAGCTCGGCGTGAGTACGTGGCTTGTTGCACTTGTGCATCTGACTGAGTCCCTTTGTCTTCATCCCGTCTTGTGCAGCGTCTTGTAGGTAAGCTGAGACGGTGCGGATAGACGGGTGGGCAGCGAGGGCTTGAGAAGTGCTGGCTGGCGGAGCTCCTAGGATCATATTGCTTCAGTCTGGACCGTCAGACGCCATTTTCCCCCAGGCCATCACTTCCAAAGCCATCCATCAAGATGGCATTTGTCCCACGGTTTTTCCCTCGCCTTCCTTGCTAAATTGTGGAGGCTCACTGACCTGCTCTTTCTCCCTGTCCCCTGCCCCACCCTCCGCCTGCTCCCTTGGTGCAGCTTTTGCTCGCGGAAGATCAGAGCAAAGTGACAAGGAACGGCTGCGGGTTCGAGGATCTTCTTCTCCCTTGTTCTGATCTCTTGCCAGGTACGTGCCATGTTTGTATTGCCACATGGTTCAGCAGCCCGTGTTTAGTCACACCGTGTGTAGTAACACAGCCTCGTCCAGCTGAAATGCAGCTCTGGTCACGTGTGGGTTTTTTCCACTTCCTCTCCAGCTCAACCCTCAGCAGGATGCTGCCTGTAGTGCTGGGAGCAGCTAGTGTGAAGGAAGGCAATCCCTTAGGCAAAGAGCCCTAGCCGCAGTTTGTGCAGAGCTGCAGAACATGAGCCAGGGGCACAAGCGTGCATGCTTTGGCTGTGTGAGTGTGGCCGACAGCTGTAGGGAGCACAGCAGAGCATGCAGGCAGAGGAAATGCGTGGGCAAGGCTGCGGCCGGCGCTGGTGGTGAGGCTGCTGCTGGGAGCCGGGGGCTGGGGAGCAGCTCCAGCCCCAGCAGCGACACCTCTCCCTGGCCTGCTACTGTGCTCTCAGCGTGCTCGGGGCAAATGCATCTGCTGCTTTGTGCCAGAGTCCCCATCTGCTAGCAGAGGGACAGCGACTTGGTCCAGTGCTGCGTATTGCAACGGCTGTCCCGTTTGAATAGACTGCACAGAGTGGTTGTTTCTAGAAGTAGTTCTGAAGAAGTCTCTTGATCCAGTGCTGTGTGAGCACAGGAAATGTGTTTCTTTTCTGTTGCAGCTTGTCGCGCCTGCTGTGATGGGCATCGCGAGCAGCGAGATCAGCCGTGGGCCTGACCGGGCGTTGACGGAGGTACAGTGTGAAGCTCTGCTTGGTCTCTGTTCTCTGCCTTGAGCCAGCAGAATGAGCCACCGGTGTGCTCTCCTGCTTTTCAAGAGAGAGAGCATCCTTCCGGCTCTCTCGGTGTCCCTGAAGAGCTGCCTTAAAAGCTTCATTTCCTTGCTAGTGGCATCGAGATGGCACCCTGAAATCCTCCTTGTTTGTCCTCAGCTCCCTCACCATGGTCCTGTGCTCTCTGTTTCAGCCTGAGAACCAGGGGAAGCCTCTGCTGGTCCGTGAGGAGTCATCTCTTAATATTCCAGCTATTGCTGCTGGCCATGTTATTAAGAGATACATTGCCCAGGCAGCGGATGAGCTCTCCTTGGAGGTAAGCAGATAAAGAAGGCGTTCCTTGTTGTCACGGACAGAAGAGTATACCGTGTGAATGCATCAGGAATATTCTCAGACACCTTCAGAATGCCTTGTGAGGCGAAGCCCAGAAGATGCAGGTCCAGATAGGACTTGCACTGGGTTGGATGCAGGGAGGAGTTCAGCCATGTCTAAAAGATGGTTTCATTTGGCATGCTTGCACTGTATTCTGTGTGGTGTGTAAGGCAGCGGCTCTTGTACCTCCAAGTCCCAACTTTCCCACGGGAAATGCCTGAAGAGCTGCCCCGGTGCAATTGCTCTCAAGCTGTGCGCTCTTTGGCAGTGCAGAAGAAGGGTGCCATTTCAGCTGTGCTTTCCTCCCAGCTGTGCTGACGCTGGGATTGATGTTGCAATGTCTTGCAGGTGGGAGACCTGGTGTGCCTTCTTGATATGCCAGCAAAGGAGCAGAGCCCCTGGTGGAGAGGCAAGCATGGCTTTCAGGTAGGCACGAGCTTCAGACTCCTGGGCGCAATTGCAGTCAAGTGAGGAACGTCAGCTTTGAGCTGCTCGGCCTCCACAGGGTGGCTTCTGGACGTCAACAGCTTCCCTGTGTCGCTGTCAGAGGACTTTCCCTTTGGCTCTGGGCTTGGGTGGGAAACTGTCTCCTCATGTGACTTAGAAGCAAGAGCCTCTTGTGCTCAATAGGCAGTCAGGAGTTGAGCATCTCTGTCCTTTGTACAAGCACGGAGAACAGCCATCTTATGCTCCGTCAGTTGCTTTTGTAGGTCTTCTGGCTGCAAATGTTGAATGAGGGTTACTTTTCTGCAGGCCATTCTTTCTTGGTTGAACAGTTGAGGCCTGAGAAATGCTGCATTCAGTATTCCATCTCTCTTCTTGATCTTGTTCCAGGTTGGATTTTTCCCTGGTGAGTGCGTGGAGCTCATCAACGGAAAAATTCCTGAGGCCCTCATCAATTCAGCGCCAAAGCCAGGTATGGATGTTACATGTGATGGCGCGGGGAAATCAAATGGAGTCTTTTTCTGGGTGTGTTCTGTGTTGAATACCTCCTTTATCCATCCCACGTTCTCCTCTGTGTTGATGATCCTTCCTGCATCCCATGGGGCGTAGGGCTGCTGTTTTGTAGGCAGTGAGAATGAGGGCTTGGGCAAACGATAGGATCCTTGTAGAATGGCTTGGGATGGAAGGGACCTCAAGGATCATCAAGCTCCAACCCCCGTGCCTCAGGCAGGGCTGCCAACCTCCACTTCGAATGCCAGACTAGACCAGGCTGCCCAGGGCCCCATCCAACCTGGCCTTGGACTCCTCCAGGGACGGGGACAATCTGTTGTTGTAGGTACTTGTTGGCAATGTTCTTCCCGCTTTTACGTGCTCTGTCGAATGTGTGATGCTCGGCCTGGTCCCACTGAGCCCAACCTGAAATGAACTGGTTTCTTCCTTTTGTTGTGCAGTGCCAAAGAAGCGTGGCAAGTTCCTCAGCTTCCTTCGTTCCTTCGTGAAGGCCCGCCCAGAGGAACCGAAGCAGCGGGAGATGGAGCTGGAGAAGGAGAAGGAAGGGGTGTTTGGCTGTGACCTGGGAGAGCATCTTCTCCACTCTGGCCGTGATGGTAAGGAACAGCCCATTCCTGAGAGCTTCCTCTCTCTGTTGGGCATGTAAAGATGAAAGAAAGGGAGATCATGTCTAGCAAGGGGCAGGTTGATAGCGGTGGAGAAGCGTGAGGTGGGAGTTATGGCTGAAAGGGAAGCTGAGGCTAATGCTCATAGGAGGCCGGCACACTTGTATTTGCTTAAAGCCAAAGGTGTAAGCCAATGCCACGCTAGCCTGAAAACCAAGGAAGCCTTTTGGCCCAAGAGAGTGTAGTGCGTCAGTTTCCTAGCTCTTCTGGACATGAGGTCTCACGCCTCCATTGCGGTGGGAGCTGTGATGGGACTTGTGGCAGTGTCTCTGGCTTCCCCAGAATTACTTTCTGCAGGCTGCTTGGCAGGTCCTGGCATTTCTTGAAAGCCAAGAACACGTCCGTGTCCAGTTTTGTCCCCGGCTCCTGCCTGCCGGCGACGTCTGCGACAGCCTTCTTTCTCCTCTAAGGAGAGGAGGAGGCAAGCAGTAGCCCGGCTGGGCTTAGTGGATGGGATGTGACAGGGGCAGCGGCTGAAGCAGGACTTGAATCAGGAGCTCAGCTAAGCGCTGGCCCTTGTTCTGTAGTCCCCCAGGTCGTGCAGAGCTGCGCTGAGTTCATTGAGCAGCACGGCGTGGTGCAGGGGATCTACCGCCTGTCCGGCGTGGCGTCCAAGATCCAGAAGCTGCGGTAAGAGTGCTTCTGGACTGTATGTTGTCTTGCTTTGGAGTTGTTTTCCTCTTTCTCCAAGCCCTCTGTCTTTGTGTCCTTCTCTCCAGCCATGACTTTGAGTCGGAGCAGATTCCGGAGCTCACCGTCCGGGACATTCACAGCGTGAGCTCCCTGTGCAAGATGTACTTCAGGGAGCTCCCGAGCCCTCTGCTGCCCGAGCAGCTGCATGGCAAGTTCTCGGTAAGCACAAGGCAATGGCCTTCATGTCCCTCTTCGCCTGTCCCATACACACACACGCCTGCGCACCTTTTTTTGGTCTTTTTTCTGTTGAAGTTGGGGTTTTGATGGACATCCAGTGGGTGTCGCTGTACAACAAGCAACTCATGCTTCCTGCACACCGGGTGCACCGTAACACCTGGTGTGTG
The DNA here is from genome assembly GCF_016699485.2 of Gallus gallus. Classification (NCBI taxonomy): domain Eukaryota; kingdom Metazoa; phylum Chordata; class Aves; order Galliformes; family Phasianidae; genus Gallus; species Gallus gallus. Next base: position 81,317,183 of record NC_052572.1, on the reverse strand, counting down.
CATCCTGCCATTGGAAATGTGGGAGATGGGAACAGCAGTGCCCTCTGCAGCTTTGAGGCCCTTTTTCTGTTAGCCCCATACGCTTGACTCGCATGACGTGTGTCTCAATCCCTTTCTGCTTTCTTCCAGGATGCTGTTTGTGCCGGTACAGATGAAGAGCGGTTGGTCAGAATGCAGCAGGTCATCCAGCAGCTGCCCGCGCCTCACTACAGGTCAGAAAACTGCTGCCCTCAGTGTGGGGAGCTCAGCCCTGCTGCACTTCAGAGGGCGATGATGCGATGGCAGGCTTTGTCTCACGCTGGCAACGTGATGCCTGTGTGTGTTGAAGTGGTTGATGGCTGCGTGGGGTGAATGGATTGGGTCAGCTCCTGGGCACGGGGGCACGGCTGGTGCAGCTGATGGCTGCGTCTGTGCTGTGCTGGGGCTTGGTGCTGCAGCGTGGCACTTGGGAAAGCTTGATCTACTTGCTAGAAGCAAGAACAAGCAGTGGCATGAAGAGTGGTTTGTTTGGTGAATGTGAGCCCGGCGTGCTCAGTGGTGCTGAAGGTTTGGCTCTTGCTTTCCAGGACGCTGGAATACCTTCTGAGACACTTGGCTTGTCTGGCTGGGAGCTGCTCCATCACAAACATGCCCGCTAAGAACTTAGCGATTGTGTGGGCTCCCAACCTCTTCAGGTAAACTTCTTTTTCCGTCTCAGCACAAGGCTTCCATCTGTTCTCCCCACGGGCACACTTTGGAGAGGCAGGACAATTTGTGCTCTCTTGGTTTTGTCAGATGGGGCTGGTGTGTCCTTGATCAGCCGGGAGAATGTCTTCAGTGGCATCACTGCTTGCCCACTGTGGAAGTCTCCAGAGCCCAACTGGACAGCCTTTGGCTGCCCAAATGCAGACGTGGGGAAACGATCTCGGGTCAATGACTTCTCCAATCTGCCTTTTCTACAGATCCCAGCAGAACGAGGCTGCCTGCGCCAGCGGAAGAGCTGCCTGCGTGGAACTGCAGAGGCAGTCGGACGTGGTGGAGTTCCTCATCAACCACACCGACGTCCTCTTCTGCTCCAGCTCCACGTCAGGCATCGGAGATGGAGCAGGTGAGCGTCTTCCTGCATGAGCTTTGTCTTGATGAGACACCTTGATCAAATGCAGGCCTTCTCCAGGATTGTTGAGATACGCTTTTGCTTTTGAGGGGCCAGCAGATTTGTGGGCTTAGATGAGAATATGGCAACCTGTGGCTGGATGCGGAGAATGTCCAAGCCCAAAGTTGAGCATGAGAAAACCGTCCCTGTCATGGTGATGTTTTGCGTGCAGGTGAAGCTTGATGAAAGGGTTTTGACCTCCTCTTCTTTCACTTGACCAGAAAAGCAAAGCTGAGAGATGTGCGGCACCTCCTCCAGAACTGTGATGGCTTTGCTGCTGCTTTCTGATCCTCCCTCTTAGCTGTGGTCTTCCCTTCCAGGGCGCACTTCTCCATCAGGTCCCAAGTCTGTGCAGGTGTCTTCTCCTGCCACCAAGCTGCTCACCATGGAGGAGGCACAGGCACAGAGGGGAGGCCACAGCAGCTCTCCCGCTGTGACAGAGAGCAGGGACATGGAAGTGGAAGAAGGCCCCGCAGCTGCGCGGGGGAAATTCCACACAGTCATTGACTTTCCGTCTGAAAGGTAAAGAGGACTTTCTTTTCCAGCAGTTTCCTATCAGACTTGATTCGGTGGGCTTTTGTGGGTTTTTCTCCACTACTGCAAGAGCAAAAACTTGCAGAAAGTACATGACGCCAATGGTGCGTGTGGTGGTGTACTGAATGTCCCCTCCCTTTAGACGCTGAGGTTCAACTAACAGGCATGCTCTGCATCTGGGTTGACATGGCTGAGGGGAATGTAGCCAGCAAGACTCCAGGGCTGAGCTCTAGGAATGGAACCGTCGTGCTAGGAACAAGCAAGTGTGGGCAAGAGCTCAGGGCAGCTCTTCCCTCACCCTGCACCATGCACGACTCACACCGCTCCCTCTTTTCTCCCTCCAGACCAAGTCCACCCAGCAGGGTGAAGGAATCCCCAGCATGCAGTTGGTGTTCCTGTTTCAAGCCCAGAAAACCATCCTCTGTGGGCAAACGCCAACTGCAGCGCGATGCCAGGGAGCCCTCGGAAACAGAGGTGGTGGTCCTGGCAGGTAAGGGTGCACATCCAGCTGTCAAAACCCTGCTTGTCAGCGCCATGGAATTCATGCTTGGAGTCCACACAAAAGAGAAAGACAAACAACAAAAGCGCAACAGTTCCTTTCGAGACAGTGCTTCTTCTGTTGCTGTTGTCCTATTGGCTTTGTCCTACTGCCACTGCATAAGCAAATCTCAAGAACCACTCTCATCATTCAGCTTGTGCAAGTTTGCCACTAACTGTTTGCCTGTGTATCTACTCCTTCCTAGGTGAACCGAGCCCTCGTCCACGCAGAAGAGCCAGAGCATATAGCGATGGTTCACTGTGTGCTTCCATGTATGGAGAGCTGCTAGGAAGCATGAATCACTGCAGCTCGGATGACAGCCTGCCATATAACATCAGTGAGGGAATGAAAGTGACCATCCAAGTGGAAGCCCTCATCTCTCCCGGCGGTGCAGAAGACGCTGACCTGAGCCTGCCAGAAACAACAGTCACCGAGCTGGACTGTGATGGGGCACCATTGCAGTGCAGCCCAGCCAAAGCACAGCCCGAGTGCCCCGACAGCAGCAGCTCCATGCAGGAGCAGGTCAGCGTCAGCCAGGAGGAGCCGAGCCTGGTGGAGGGGGACGTAGAATCAGAGCTCCAGTCCCAGGCACCGGGCAGCAGCACGAGCTCTGAGCCCCTCTCTCCTTCACCAGAGACGATGAGTCCCATCTGTACACCGGACCTCTCACCAAAAGGCCCTCCTGGCTGTGAATGAATAAAAGCACGCTGGTGCTGGATCAACGCCTTGACTGCCTTCTGAGTCTTCATTCCCAGGGATTGGGCTGGATGCAAGCAACAGCAAGGCAGCTGATGTTGCAAGGCTATGGCTGTGGGCTGTGCGTGCAGCAGAGCTGCGGGTTTGTTCCCATTTTGTCTGTCTGTGGGATGCCTGCAGCGAGAGCTGTGCTCCCGTAGTGTATGGTAGCAAAGAATCTCCAGCATCCGGGATGCTGCTCATGATCATGCCCAGCTTGCTGGCTGTGGCTTTGTGATGCTTTTGAGTGAGGGCTTTTGGATGCTCCTAGATGCCTCGGCTGGTCCCCCCCAGCTCTCTCGTCTCTCCCGCCGTGTCCATTCGTGGCTCCCAGCTACGAGCTGGCCCTGCAGAGCATCTGCAGCCCTGTCAGCATCAGCATCCAGCAGCGGCAGGAGGAGCTCCCCCTGACCAACGCCAGGCAGTAGTGCTCGGTCTGCAGGTTAGCTGCCATTTACCTCTGGGTGTCTCTTGCAGAAGACTCATACATCAGAGCGTTTTCCTCATCTGCAGCACGCAAATGCTACAAAAGCAGAAACAACCCAGGAAGCTGTGGGTTTGCGAGTCTGCATGGACATGCACTGTCTGTTTTGATGGTGCTCTGCCATCCTTTATTTCCTTCTCCTTGCTTGTCCACATGCTGCTCAGGAATGGAAAGCTGCATGTCCCGTAATTCCCCCGAACCCGACCTAGGTGACTGGTGTCCTGAACAGGTAAGGTCCATGTACATATACTAATCTTTCCCATTGCACAGCACGGCAGTGCTGCCCGACTTTGTTATGGCTCTGTAGGGCACTTTCCAAGCTGTGTGTCATTTTCATCTCACCTTTCCCTTTCTTTCCCTGAGGTTTTGCCTTGCTTTGCCCTTTTATTCCTGCTACCTTCCTGTGTTGCTCAGGTGTTGCAGTTCCTTTGTGAATAACAAATCCTGAAGCACTGCTGCTCTGCAAGAGAGCCGTCCTGTCAGGTTGCATTGCTTCACTTGTGAAGGCCCAGGGCCTTTTTCTGGGGCCCTCGAGCATAGAAGCGAATGGCAGCGGGAGGCCTGAGTGGCTGGGGTGTAGCCTAAATTTTAATCTTGACTGCGATGGTGACCTAAAGGCCTGCAAGTGAAGAACGATCCTGGGATGGAACAAAGTACCCTGACAGTTTTGAGACAGCTTGTAGTTGTGGCTGTAGCCACAAGTGTTTTGTTTCGTAGAGGGAGCTCATCTGGGTTGTAGGTCTTGTTCTTGCAAAGACTTGTTCTGCAGCAGGTGTTCCACTTGGGCTCCGTAGCACGTGCTGGCCATGCGGGTACAGCATGCAATGGAACAAACCCTGCAGGCCCTGGGGAGAGGCAAAGCAGGAGAGTGGCTGCCCCACGGTGGGGATGAAAGGCAGAGTGCCCTTTGAAGCAGGGGATGCCCTGCTGGCTCTGCCGATCGCATCCACTGCTGGCACGTTCCTTCTTCCTCCTTTCTGGCAGTTTGCTGTCGAGCAGATTGAGGTGGAAGTCAAAGACTCAAATCCAATGTTGCGAAGCCACTGCGGATGCCAAATCCCTGCACGGGAGACCTGGCCGTGTGCAGGAGTTACTGCAGGATGAGGAGCTGCTATTGGTCTTCAAGCAGGTAGGAGTTTGTTATCCACACATAATACTGTATGTATTTGTTGTTGTTTTAAAATCAGTGCCAGTATGCAGTCTGATCCGATGTGTTTGAAAAGTGTGGTGTAAGGATTGTCAGCTGAGAACAGCAGCAGAACATGGGGCTGTTGCAGGGGGAAGGCGTGGGGAAGGAAGCGGGGAAAGGAAAGGGAAAGCCTGGAAAAGGAATGGGGAAGGCACGGGGTGAAGGAAGGGGGCAAGACACAGGGGAATGAACGGGATAGGACAACATACCTGTAGAGCAGCCTAAAAAGCAGTAACAAGCTCTGGGAGGACCGTAGAGTGCCAGATTCTGTGCTGGGTGTTTATCTGTGTGTGTACGTTGTCACTGTTTGTGCCTGGCTGCACTGCTCCAGCCCAGAGCCCGCTGCCTGCAGCTGCATCTTTGCTTCCTTCCCTCCTGCCCGGAGCCCCACGGGTGCTCCCACAACTCCCTTCCCACCCCCAAAACGGCAGAGGAGACACCTGGCAGTGGGATGGAGGAATCCCAGCAGCCCGTTTTCCTTCTGCCTGCAGCTCTCTCCTCCTCTGCCACACAGGGCTCCAGACTGTCCAATGGGAAAGACGTGGGGGAAAGGGAGTGCTGGCAGGAGCGACTGCTGCGGCTGACTGGGGAGGGTCTGCATACCACGTGCCCTCCTGTGCTCTCTCTCCAGCTGCAGGAGGGCCAGAGAAGGGCAGATGGAAAGCTGCAGCTGAGCCTGATGGACCTGCACAGCTCTCGGGCTGTCTTCCAGAGGTAGCTGTGATTTACATTAGGTAGCTGTGAAATACATTAAAGAACGAAGAAGACAGAGGCTGAGTGAACACCAATATGGCGCTCTGCTTTCTGCCAACGTGCTTTAATTTTGTTGTCGTTAAATGTACTGGGCAGTTACATTTTGGCATGTGAATATTTAAAAACAGTGCAACAGATGCTGGCAAGAAGTAATTTTTTTAAACTTTTTTATTATTATTATTATTATTTTCTTTTTGTAAAGCACTTAGCACGGCTTTCCTGAGTTTGGAGGAGTCTCCCTCTGTTTTCTTCGTCTTCACCCCCACCGCCCCCCACTTCTCATTCCGTGTTCTTCCCCCGTCATCGCGACAGAGCACTGACCGCCAGCGATTGCGCCGCGGGCCGCATCGATCCCGTCCGAGTTCTTTCCGCGGTCTCTGCCGCCCCCTCGTGGCCAATGCGCGGAACTGCCGCTGTCCGCTGCTCAGTCCTGCAGGCGGCACAACGCATGCGCGTAGGAATGCGGAAGTGGCTTCGTAACCGCTCTGTGCAGCTCATCCGCCGCTCTCTATTGTGATTAGTCCTCCAGGTCACAGCGAGCATGCGCCCGACGACTCCAAACAGGCAAATGTTGCTCCTAAGCGCTACGCGTGCGGGCGAGCTGCCGGTTCTCGGACCGCCGGCTCAGCGATCTCCTCCTTCTAAACCAGGCTGCCCCTCATCTATTTCCACGGCGGCACCGAACGTACGCGGCCGCCATTCCGCCGATCGGCCACGCGGGGGCGCCAGAGACCGCGGAAACGACGACTCCGAGCGGATCGACGTTGACCCGCACCGCCTCGTCCCGTGATGTTTTCCAAAGCATGAATCTTGTCCACACACAGTGCTTCTGTAAATGTTGGTATGGGTAAGTCTTGCAGTTCTTCTTTGCTCCGATGCAGGTGCTGCTATTAGCAAGGATTTTGTGCTTTGTTTTAAGCGGAAGATGTTCAGGAATGTGCTAACTGTTGACTTGTCGTGGTTTTGATTGTCTGAGTGTGTTCTTTTTTAGGATGGCATCGTTGCAGGATGTGCCCCGTGCCCACCAGAGGGAGTATGAGAAACACGTGGAGAGCATTGACAGTTCAAAGATAACTGCCCAGGAATGAGAGAAGCCTTCAGATGCTGCTATGAATTACAGGTTCTACAGGGGCATGAAAACATACGTAGAGAACTTAGTAAACAGTTTCAATGAAAAAGTACGCGTGTTTTCCTTCCCTTCTCTGCCACCCATTTCTTTAAGATGATGAACCTGCATTCTCTCAAGGCAAAAATGAGATTTCTTATTTGGAAATGATGATGAGAGATGACCAGTAACAGGAAACAAAGGAGAAACAGACCACCCCTCACAGTAACCTAAAATGATTAAGGTAGTCTATGTACGCTGGCTTGAGCTGTGGGCTCACCTGGGTTGTGATGGAGAAAAACAGAATGTTATTGGAAGAAGTTTTCTTCAGGTGTAGTAACCAGGGTGTCCTAAAGCTGTATGAGAGGTGGGACTTGCGTGCAGTTTAGGGATCTCAAAATGTATTTGCTTTGCAACGTGTGACTAGTAATAAGGATCTTACGTTAGGTTTGAGTTGGTATTTAGCTGGGTTGTGTGAGGATTTGTCTATGTTATCTGCTGTGTTGCTTTCCTTAACTGCAAACCTTAACTATTAAAAATAGAAAATAAAAATAAAAGATGGAAGGTTGGAAGATGCTGCACAGAGTTTGGCCTCGATGAGGGTACCCTCCAGAGAATGTACTGTCAAATCTAACTACTGTCAGTTGTGCTGCAGCCTGAGGTGTTTTTTTATGTAACTGTACATAACTGTACAAGGTTTCATTGAGATGTTTCCTTTGATGGCGAGGTGTTCAAAGGCAGATTGAGGCAAACTAATTCTACCAATAGTGTCCCGCTGAACACTTTTTGGTAGGGTCTTAGGTAGTCCTGTAGTAGGCAATTGGCATTCAGTTTGTGGCTTTCAGTCTTAAACAGCCTGGAAAAACCTGCAGTGAGCAGGCTCTTGCTTTTCAGACTGTAATGCTCTTGTTCTCATCTCACCCTCATGCTTGAAAGCCTGTGAAAACTGTTCTTTCATTTGTTTTATTCAAACCCGATTGCTGTTTACCATATTTCAGCTGAAATACATAACTGAGCTCAAATCTGCTGTACGTGCACTTCTCCAGCAGCGAGCCGTGTCGGTACTGAAGCGAAGGCAAGATGAGCTGGAAACGGAATCTACTTCTATGCAGCACCTGACAAGTTAGTATGGAGTTACCAGTTACTTTCATACTGAAATCTCATTCTTTAAGTAGAAACACACAGTCAATTCTTGGATTATATTTTATTTTCATGTGTAATGTTTTCTCCCTCCCTGTTGTCAGTGGGCATACTGTACTAGATGTCCTAGTTGAAATCCTTACCGAAGTAGGACGCGTAGTATCACTTCTCCGTGGTAGAATAGTGAATATAGCATGACCAAATGCTCGGTCAGTTTTGAATTCCTGATCTCAGTGGTTGTCTATCAGTACTTGAAAAGAGAAACTGAGTCAGTTTTCCAGTAGATATTAGGTTGTTTGGGACGCAGGCACCGTAGAACAGGAGGACAAAGAAGGATTGACTGATAACTGGCAGCAGCTTGAGAAGAGTGAGCTCGGGGATGTAGCCCTTTCTGGTTCTAACTGGTGTGCAGGTGGGGTGGGTGCAAAGCATGCAGACTCTGAGTGTGTGTGCACTCTGGGAAGCACAGCTGGAAGCGTCACCAGGAAGGGCAGAGAGGAAGGGTGGATCTGGGGTCCCTCCCTGTGCTCACTCAGGTGCTCACCTCCCGGTTCAGGCTGTGACCTGGCAATCCCCCTGCACGAGGGAGCAGCCACAGCTGTCCTACAGTTCACTGATAATATTGACTGTGCTTTACGCTGGACACTGTGAATTTTTCATCAGGAGGTTTTATTTACTTTGGTTAGTCTCCAAATGAAGAGCAGAAGCAGAATCAGTGTTCTGCACTCACCTCTTTATCTTGTTCCTGTCTTCTGGTAGCTGGGAATGGCAAACCAAGTAATGATGGATTGGAAAGTGATGAAAAGATGAAGCTTCTGAAAACGTGTGAGCATCGAAGGTACGTATAATTACATCTAACTGTAGTAAGTGTGTATCTGCTTCCTGTTACTTACACAGGGATAAGGTAAATCTGTGCGGTTACTAAGTGAGGTGATACACACACGTGCAAAAATGCCTTTCCTTTCCAAAGCTCAAGGTACATGGAAACCATCCCTTTGTTAATGGGGGGTTTTCTTCGTGCTGATTGGAATCTGACCTACATCTAACCTACCCTCTGTTATCAGCGTAGGCCAGGTGCTACATTTTGAAGGTCAGGGTCTGCTGCTGACCTTAAGTTACTGGGAGCTCTGAAACCGTTCCAGTTGCATTGGTGCCTTGACTCATCACTGTTTAGACACAGGTAAGGACTTAAGAGTTTTACTGGTTGAAAAACGACGTAATAAATCTTTGCTTGAAGCAAACTGTTAACCTTTAACATTAAGTAATGTCAATAATTACATACAACACGTATGCTATGCAAATGATAGGTATAAATACATATTGAGAAGGATTTTCAAGGGAGAGTGAAGAAATACTCCTTTTGAATGGTATATCGTTTATTTTCTACAGCATAGAATTGATGCATTTAAACAATTCTGACCAATGCCTTAGGAAGAATAGATAAGACCGTAGGCTTCTTTAGTTTAATCAGTTTTTTGTCCAAAGTTGGAATGTATTTCAAATTGAGATTTGAACTGCCTTAGTGAGCAGGTCACGAGGAGCTGGGAGAGGCACGATGCATATTTGCTGAATAACAGAAGAAGGATTTTCGTGTCTGAGCTTTTAGGAGACATACAAAATATGAAATGTAATGGGTATTTAAATCTGTGCAGTTGTTCAAAACCGCAGAAGTCTTTTTGTGGTCTTCTGTATCTTTTTTTTTTCCTGAAAAAGGCTTTGCCAGAGTGCAGGACGGGGGCATGCTGCTTGCAGGGAAGACTTCTGTACAGGAGCTTTGCCGTGGGTTATAGAGGCGTTCCAGAGCTTGAGATAAGTGTTGATAACAAGAAGGAGGACATCTTTTCCTCTTGCCAGGTTGCTTGCGTATGAATCACTTGCATCTTTATTAATGTGGAGCTGTTAGCTGACATTTTGACAACCCTACCCTCTGAAATCTAGCTTTACGTTCAGTTTTAGCTTGCTGCTTTGGTCCATTCCGTGATTAGAATCCATGTAAAACTGTTAAATGAGAATCTTTTGGTATCATTAGGTATACTTCTGCATGGAGTTTTTCTCTCAATCCTGAGAGCTGAACAACTAACGGGAATGATCTTTCAGCAGAATTCTACAGACCTGAAAGAGATGCCCTGGTTCAGAGCTGTAGAAGGATTCAGCGATGCCAAAAAGTCGTCTGAATCAAAAAGAGATGATGATCCTGATGAAGAAGTTTTGCCTAGAGTGATTGAAAAAACTATCCTGCCAAAAATTACAGGTATATTAAGGTTGTCTTGAGGACATTCACTGCAGCTAGGTAATCAAACCTTAAATAAGTGGTAATGTAAAATGATGTGGATAGTTACAATTACTTGTTAAGGTTACTGCAAATGAAAGGTTTAGCTTTTTGACTGTTTACTTCCTTGAAACTAGAGCAGATAGCCACTTGGATATCGTGAATGAAATAATTCCTGTTTTTCAGCATTTGTCAAGAATGTGTGGGATCCTTTATCGACTTCACAGACTGAGTGCCTTACACAGCTTTGCGATAACGTGTTTAAACAGCAAGTCCTGTCCAGAAGGCAATGCAGTCAGACAAAACAGGTAAAGGCTGTTGTGGTAATGGGGAAGGAAGTTCTTGATACGGTGTATGCACTTCACTGTAAATATTCACTGTAACATACACTTAGCCCAGTTCTGGTTTTATTCTCATGCAAATCTGGGAGTTTATCCAGCATAAAGTAGGTGAAACTAAGTTGATGTTTAGGCCCCTAGTATGAAAAGAAATAACAAACGTTTATGCAGTCGCCACACTTGACTTCAGGAAGAAGCTTTAGATAAGATTCTGTTTGTATAGTAGCTGTGGTGTTTTGTTGTGTTTTTTTTATACAACCTCATAGCTGGAAAATACATTAATTTCATTATCCAAGAGGATTTTGTTAAAAAAAAAAAAAAAAAAAAAAAGAAAGATGGTTAAAGCTGAGACTTGCTCACAGGTCTTTAATGCAGTCACGATCTTAGTGTCTATTATATACAGTGGCACCTGCATTCAGCTGAGTTAGCATTTTGCTTTTCCACATGAACAAAATAACTGCCTAAAATTGTTGTAAGTGGAAGGTGAGATCCTTTTCTTGTGAGGATGTGTTAATATTTTTCCTTTTTTCTTTTTTTGACAGGATTTGATTAACACGGTTGTCCTGAGGATGAAGCAGTCTGTAGAGGAGGATGTCTTTACCCCTCTGTATCCGAAAAGGTAAGCTGTCTCTGGGAATTTATTTTTTTACTTTTTAAAATTGTTGTTTTTAGTCATAGAATCATAGAACTGCTCAGGCTGGAAAAGACCTTAAAGACCACCAAGTCTACCTGCAACCTAACCTCTTTTTTTGGCCTTTGTTCTATTTTTCTGTACCTTTTCCCCAGAAGTGTGGTGAAATATGTTGTAGACATCCATGAGCAAACGGAACAAATGTGCCTTCTACTGTTTCTCTGTAGGAATAGTTACCAAACATTGATGTTTATGAACTCTTTCTGACAAGAGTAACTATGCAGTCAACTTGGTGCTTTCTTGCTCCTGTAACTAAAAGCTTTCATAAATGGAAAGTTCTTAGTTTATGGGGCACAGCCCAGAGTCTGGTTTTGTGATCTTAACTTGGAGTATCTGAGGGCTTGTGTTATTTGTGGTGGTCTGTTCCCCCTTCTACTCCTGACTCCTTCTTTCTTTCCTGAAGTAGTTGATATTGCTGATGCTTATTGCTGGACGCTCTTAGAGAGAGGATAACTGGTAAGAGTCTGGTAGGTGTGGGGTTAAGACACAGCTGAGAGAAGAGTGTTGCTAAGCCAGATGCAGCATGTTTGTCTGGTTACAGGCAGAGCTGTTCTGCTGAGAATCCATTAAACACATACTCGAGTGTTTCCAACTGCTAATTCCATCGAGTATTGCAAGGAGTTCCATTTAACATCTGTTTCCTTAGACCTTTATTCTGGTTGTCACTGCTGAAAGAATCCCATAGTTGTAATTCATTGGTGTTTAAGAGATGAATTGTCTGTTTGTCTTACTTTCAGGTCAAGCAAAATCCTTATTTCCTCTTCCTCTTTTTCTGACCAGCACTGTGGAAGACAAATCATCGCCATGTTCAAAATTCCAAGGCAGACGGTTTTGGTCAGCTGTTGAGGTAAAGAAAAAGCACCGATCTTGTCTGTGAAAATCATTTTAGTTAAAAGTAGACTGTCGTCTTTGAGGAAATGTATCTACAGTCAAATCTGATTCCTGAGAACTTAATGTATTTTAATAGGAAGGTTAGCTGTTTTCGTCAGTGAGCTATTTATGCTCACCCACCTCTGATACGTAGTCAAGAGACTTTAATTTCATCATCTGTTCCTGCTAACCTTCCATGAGATCAGTCATTGGCACTCTGTGGATAGGTCTGTTTCCTCAGTATGTGCATACAGTGCCCATGCTGCTCTTGTAGAATAGAATCCCTGCATGTGCGTGTAAGCGTATTAGTATAGCTTTATTCAGTCTAAAGTGCTGAGTTAGGAATGTCTGAATGCCTGTGATTCAATTCCCTCTTAGATCCATTTCCTCTATGAGTGTGTTTGGATTCGTACTAAAGATGAGGTTTAGATGCAGGAAAACACATTAACATCCCATTTCCCCTGCTGTGTGTGCTAACAAGGCCATGGTGACAGCTCTGCATAGGCTTCCTGCTGCCATGTTGCACATTCCTGTAGAAAAATGAGGGAATTTGGGAATGTTGAGGACTTGCCATATTCACTCCTGGGGCAAGCTGTTGTGTAAGGCTTTGTCATGGACAGATGCAGAGAAGACAAGAGGGAGCTTAGTGCTGATACCTGGCAGACACGAAACAGACATAAGATTCTGGTATCACCTTCTGAGATTGTGTATTGCCTGACTTAAATGTCCTGTCAAATACATGTTTCTAAAAGCGAGACTGGTGGTCTTTCACTGCCGATTGAAGTTTTCTCCTTTCAGTTTGTTTTCCATCCTCGCTGTCAGTCTTCTCTTTAGAAGTGGTGATGTGCAGAACAGTTGAAAATGTGTTTGTGTTGGGTATCTTCTGATAGTTTGCCACTCTTTTTTCTGGAGTGAAGTCATGAATTCGTTTATCCCAGAGTAAGTAGTACTGCGGGTCATGCATTAAACTCTTTGGATCTGTTCAGCAGCTTATTAGTGTGACTTATCTGTGTTTGAGACTGCCATTGTGCAGCCCCTATTGGTGCTGTCTTTCAAAGCAGGTGATCATCTGCAGGCTGCCTATCGGGAATGTCCTCTAAACCATGCCCAGAAATTGTATGGGAGACTACTCGCAAAGGGCTGGGCGAGAAGAGGACAGGAACTATTTTAATGAGGAAGTACAGTTGATGAGGTTTTGATGTTTGTGCCATCATACAGTCTAACTTTCCTAGCAGCTCATGCAGTCAAAAGGAAGTGTCCTGCCAAACACTCCAGAGAAGTATGCAGTAGTCGTGGGCTTTGCGACAGCTTTCTGACTGGTGACTGCTAAGATCACGTACTGTGTCTGTGTGGGTGAACTACCTTGAGGTTAACAGTTACCTTGACATTAACCATTCTGTGTTGAGGGGGAGACCAGCCATGTTCTTCCGCTGGGCTTAAGTCTTTTTAAATAGTCATTTCTACAGTGATAACAGGTAACTGAAGACAACTCTTGCTAACGAATAATACTGAGGTCAAGTACAAAAGAATCTTTTTGCTGCTATGGACCAAGGCTATCAACCTTACCTGTGTTGTGAGGCTGGTGGCATGAAATCTTATGTAGCATATGCAGTAGTGGTTGTTCTTTCATTCTGTCACAGATTCTCTCCAATGTTCACTTAGAATTGGATCTCAATTGCTGTTGATCCCTGTTTCTTGCTAAGCTTGGTGTCTTTGTACACGTGCACACCTCTGGTGTCTTTGTACATGTGTACACCTTCAGATTTGACCACTGGCTTTTCTCTGAAAAAATAAAGCACGGCTGTTTTCTGTTCTTGGGAGTTAGCAAATTGTTAACCAATTGGAAGGGTGTCATGCTCTTTCTTTCCTTGGGAGGTGATGTGTGTATGTATGAGGGTACAGCTCATAGGCACATGTAGAATTAATCTACTTCAAAATATTATTTATGATCTGTAGTTTTTTAGTGACTAATTGGCAGTAAGCTTGGAGAGAATAAATCCTGTTTTTTGAGTACTGAGATTGGATGGACATGGTATCTTTTAAGTTTAAAAAGGAGGTTCTAACGCACCCTCAGCCATCAGATATGCATGTTCTGTTTCTCCATTACTGCAGCTGCTCTCCAAGGTTCTCCTTTGGGATGGGACTGTACAGGAAGACACAGTCCGTGGTGTGGGACTGAGCAAGCTGCTGAATCATTGCCTTCTTCTGAACCTCTTCAACACACCACCAGGGCCAGAAAACATAGAGAAGTGTAAAGAGGTGAAAGGTCTTATTTCCATGGGGACAGACGTAGTCTGAAGTGTAATTATTTAACATTTGAAGTTGTTTTTTATTTGTTTGTTTGTTTTTTGATGACCTTGGTGTATAAAAGAATTTCAAAGCAAGCATTGGTTCCTAGGCTTTAGGAATAACTGCTTAAAATGACGGTTTTGTTTTTTGAAGAGTAAACACTGCCAATAATAACTGAACTAGCCAAAAGGACAAGTCTGTCAGAAGTGGTGTGACTAATGTTATTGAAAGCCTTTTTTTTTTTCTTTCTATTTTTTCTTTCAAAATACTCTCTGGGTGAACAGGTGGTTGCATGCTTCCCAGAAAGGTGGTTCCAAAATCTTGGAAGTGGGTCAACTCTCCCCGAGTCAGTGAACTTCTGCCAGCATTTGGTTCAGTGAGCACGTATGCTTCACAGGAATAACCACAGGTAACAAACAACATGTTCTTTGGGATGCAGCACTTGCTCATATTCTTTATGTTAGTATTTCTTTTAGGGACGTGGTTCAGTGGGCATGGTGGTGATGGGTTGACAGTTGGACTAGATGATCTTTGTGTTTTTTTCCAACCGTAATGATTCTATGATTCTTAAATTCCTCAAGCCTCATGCATTTAACACTTTCAGTGATGTACTTCCAACATCTACGTACAACTAAAGATGCAGTCCATAATGTAAAACGGATTGCTTTTGCAGTACTAGTTCAGGCTAGTTTGAGGCTCTAGATGTTGGGTGCAGTTAGTGGTCAGTGTAGCTCAAGGCACGTTTTATCTTTATTGATTTTGAAGTCAGGTGTGAATGTGTTGCTATGTCAACTTGTTTTTGTAATAGTGATGAAACTGAAGAAGTTGTTCTCCTGTTGGTGAAAGTCAAGGCTCTGCGTATTGCTGAAGAGCTCACTGAAGAGTGCAAACGGGAACATCTTAAATCTGTGATCAGGAAATAAAAATTTCTTTGAAGCAGCAGTTCTTTTACTGAAACAAGCCTGATGCTCACTCTAAAAAAGTGGTAACGTTTAATGATTGGACTGCCTGCAGTTGTTTTACTGTGAAATATTTTGATTTTTTTCCAACTGTCTTCTGATGCCATCTACTCCTAGATAGAATCACAACCGTCAGTGTGAAGTGCAGGTGTTCTGAAAAATATGCTGAAGCCTCACTGCTTTGTTCTTTTGGGAAGGATGACTGCAGTAAGTGCCTGTAACGTTACCACTGCTGGTGAGCAGACAACTTCACAAGCTGTTTTCAGTACCACACCAAATCACTCTGACTCAGGAGTCACTGAACTCTAACTTATTGTCCACTTAATGAGATAACTCTACCAAACTCACAGTGAGTTCCTCATAGCTTTTTGATCCCGACACAGAAGCAGGAATTCTGTATGCAGTGAGAAGTTTGATCTATGAACATCTACTGATGGTAAACGGCTGTTCAGGAAGGTAACAAGTTGCACAGGAGAACGTCTTAACTACGCTTACTCTTCTCCAGAGTATGATTTGTAGTGGAGCTTTGTACTTGAGATACAGACTGGACTTTGTGCACAGACTTGGAGCTGTCACCCGCCCTCATTTATCAGACGAGCAGAACAACAACTCCAGTTACCTTCTAGTAATTGGCTCTCTAAGGACATTTACCTTTTGCTTCCCTCTAAGACCCATGAAACCTCATTTCACCGTACCCATGTTGGATTTCTAGTGTTGTGTAACTTCGTATATGTGCAGTAAATATTACTGCTGCAGAATAAAAAGGATGTTTTATTGTAGAAACAGCAGTGCGTCACAAATTCTGCTAAGTTTGCAATTGCCTGCTTCTCTAAAATATTATGTATGGGTCTTCCATTTAACTCTTGGGGGCTTTTATTCCCTATGGTTTTTCTGTTGTTTTTTATTACAGAATATGTATTTTTGTAAACTGTTTTAATTGTAAATAGCATTCATCAGTGTTATAGACAACAATGACTTTTAAAATAAAAGCAAAACCATTATTTTGAAAAGTAAAGATGTTTTTGTGTTAATGAGACTTTTAACGCTTTCAAGTCTTGAACACGGCAGGAATGTTATGTGAAGTATGGAAAAAACTGTGGCACTGCTGGCGCTTCATTATCTGCAGGATTTAGGAGTTCTGTTGTAAGTAATTGTGCACTTCTACTTTCCTGAGTGCAAAGAAAATACAACTGATAAGTAATCGGCTGAAGCATGTGATCTCCGTGCTTGCTTTTGTCTCCTCTGCTTCCTGATTCATGTTGAAAGTTGCTCCCGAAGAAATTAGTCTTGTGCTGCTATGAAATTGGAATAGGTTCTATCACGCTTTACCTCTGTAGAGGCTTCTTCCAGTGGCTGCAGACGTCACTTGTCATGACTGGTAAGCAGGGGAAGGCGATTTTTACTGGAGCTCAGAAGCCCCATCCCAGTTGAGTATCTTTGAGAACCTACTGTGCCACTTTGTGGTGAACCTTGCACCCATTCACACAATCTGACTGGAGTAACAGCTAATCTGGCTTCATTCTTTCAAGCTGGTTTCAAAACGTTGGTATTACTGCTTTGTTGTCAGGTTACTATTGGTGCTTTATCAGATGTCATTTCAAAAGTGTTGTTACAGGACAGCTAAGCAGCACTTACAGATTGTCCA
The DNA here is from genome assembly GCF_016699485.2 of Gallus gallus. Lineage (NCBI taxonomy): Eukaryota > Metazoa > Chordata > Aves > Galliformes > Phasianidae > Gallus > Gallus gallus. The sequence goes on along the minus strand of NC_052572.1, from coordinate 81,300,512 downwards.
GCTGGGCTTCTGTACATCTGCTCCCCTGCCATAGCCCCCTTCTGAACATCTTGAATGAAGCATTTTCACAATTGGCCCCTGTCTACTTGGCAAAGGCAGAAGAAACAGTTATTTGGAAGTGACAACACAATAACTGCAAACCCCTTCTATTAGCTGTGATTTAGAAGGGAAGGCAGAAGCAGGGCTGAACACACTGTAACGCTGTTTTCAGGACTGGACAGTTTAACATTCAGACAAGAACTGCTGAAATTTCACTGTCTTTTATTTGCATACGAAACTTGAAAACTGACAATTCTTACACTGAACTCAAAGCTGTTACTTGTTCAGCTCTTCACTCGCTTCCCTCCGTATTTTTTCCTCTATTTTGAAGTATCGTATTCTTGCAGCATATCGAACTCCAGCCAGGGCTGCTTCCACTTCTGCGCTACCTTCATTTTTTTCTCGGGTAGCTCAAATTTTATTCCTTTTATGTTGTATTTCGGCCTCTCCCACCGTTTTGACCATGGTTGAGGTTTCATTCTGACCTGCAGCTAGAGGGAAAGATTTTTTTAAAAAAAGAAAAAAGGTATTAAAAGGTCAGAAGGTCAGAATTCTGACTGTGAAGCAAAGCAGTGAGACAAGTGCTGCTTTAAGAGAAGAAAGTAGCCCGATCTGTCAGCAAACTAAGGGACTACTGGACACCAGTGGGAGAAAAGGGATTTGGGGGCTGTGTGGCTGTTATGTTTGTTCATATACCTAAATAACACTGATTTATTACACCGTCCTTAAGTTGATATGCTGTTAACTCTCTTCTACGCTTCTAACTCTGTTACTTACTAAGGAAAGAAGAATAGGACAGCAGCCGTTCCTCCTTTTCCCTGTAAGCTAAGTTGGATAGCATTCTTTTACCAGTCTGCCAGACCTTCTGAGATGCAGATCTTGCTAACTGCTCCTTCCACCCCCACATCAGTAGCATTAGGTTTCCATAGCGCTGGCTGTTCTGTCTGCACAGTGTAATACAGAGGCATCTGCAGGCCGTTACTCCTTGCACGTCTCGTAAGTTACCTACTTTGGTTATGAATGTTCTTTCCCAACAGGAGTAGCATTAAGGTACCAGATTTTATATGCTTGTATCACCTTGATAACTACCACAACTAAAAGCTGTTTAACAGCCTTCCAGGCCATTGTAGAATGGCCACTTGGAAGAGACTCACAAGGATCATAGGAATTCAACCCCTGCTTCCACATAAAACCAACCCCTGCCTCCACATAAAACCAGCCACACTGTCTGAGAGTGGTGTCCAAAGGCTCCTTGAACTCTGGCATATTTTGTGCACGGTCAACCTCTGGTGCAGAAGCTTTTCCACCCTGACCCTTCCCTGATGCAGTCCTCCATCTGGCTCTGAAATGGAGCCTTGCAGAAACCCCAGGTGACTGCTCACCATCCTGATATAATCCCGGTATCAGTCAGAAAGTTAACTAAATTATCGCCTACGTTCCCACTAAAAAATTAAACTCCTGCCTTGTTTACAGAAATTTCTTCATGGTCTAAATGAGACACAGATGAAAAAAACACTTTTTTCATCACTTGATAATAAAAGATAATATTTTTTTTCCTACTGTTTTTTACAAACAGCTGAAGGGACCCTACAGGAGGCACCACATTCAAGTGGTTATCTTGTGTTGGCAAAGCTTAAGGGGACTCTTAAAACTCTTTTCTGCTCCGATGAATTATACCGTGCCATAGAAATCTCCTTATGCTCTGGAGTTCAACTGTCTGGCAGCTAAGTTGAAGGCACACTTCCTGACACAGTACTGGCCAGAGGGCCACCACCAACAGATTATTTGCATGGGGTCACTGTGTTTCAGACAGCATGGAGACTTGGCCTCAGAGCCAGGGAATGGCTTGAACACCTCCAGGGACAACAATTCCACCACCTGCCTGGGCATTTTGAGAGGACATTTTTCCTGGTATCCAACCTGAACCTCCCCTGGCACAACTGAAGGCCATCACCTCTTGTCCTCCTGCTGCTCCTTGGGAGGAGAAGCTGACTCCCACCCAGACACAACCTCCTTTCAGGTAGTGGTGCAGAGAAATGAGGTTTCCTTTGAATCTCCTCCAGACTGAACAATCCCTGCTCCTTCAGACACTCCCATAATATTGTGCCCCAGATCCTTCACCTCTCTGTTGCCCTTCTCTGGACGCGATCCAGAGCCCCAATGCCTTTCTTGTAGTGAGAGGCCCAAAACTGAGCACAGTACTGGACGTGCAGTTTTACCAGTTCTGAGAACAGCAGGCAGATCGCTTCACCAGTCCTTCTGACTGCACTATTTCTGACACAGGCCAGGATGCTGCTGGCATTCTTGGCCACCTGGGCACACTGCTGGGTACGTGCAGCCAACTGTTGACCAATACCCTCAGTGTGCAACGTATCACATCGTCACTCTCCTCTCAGAGGCAGCACCGCCACTTTAAACACTGTGCCACTTAAAGCAATGCAGGTGGGTTGCGGAGACATGAAAAATGCTTAGCACAAGAGGAATTCCATTTCACAAACAGAAATACCTGCACTCAGCTCCCAGCTGACCTCGAGATGTGAGGCAGAGGCAGAGGCAGGGCCCGTGTCTCTGTCACCTTCCGACATGCACTTTTCGAGTACCAATGCCTCAGAGCCCTGAGGAATCTGAGGGCGGCCCCCACCGCGGCCTACCCCTTCTACCTCCTCTCCTCTCTCTGCTTCTGCTTGTCAATGATGATGGGCTTCGGGGGCAGATGGAATTTTGTGGGCTCTCCATCGCCGTTCATTCGACACATCGAGGAAGAAAACCACCCGGTGAAGATAAAACGCTCAGAAAAACACCGTTCTCAAAAGGCACCGTTCCCCACAGCCTCGCAGCTCAAACCCCCCGCAGGCGGCTGCCATAGTGACTACGAGTACTTCCGGTCCGCCGGCGCCAGAGCGCAGGGTGGCTACGGCAAGCTCGGAGGGCCAAAACTGCCCTCAGCGCGAAGCGGAGCTGTGTGTCGCTCTACTCCTAACCCCTTCTGAGCTCTGTTCATGATCTAGGTAACCCGCGGGGATTAACGCATAAATTATTATAAACCTTCCCAGGGAAGCTCCTAGAGAAGAAGAGTGAGTTAGGACAGGTGGGAGAATAGTTTCATGTTAGAGGTTTAAGAAAACAGCATTAAGTACTGAAGGTCTCGGAGTACTTTATAGTCTCAGCTGGGTGATGTTATGCCCATGTAGCAAGAGATCTCAGATCGACATCCAAACAGGCAAGAAGGAAGGAGTGCGAGAAAAGCAGGAGTCCAATTCATAACTGAGGGACTCTGATCCTTGAAATCCTTCTGTTATTTGTGGCGGAGTACAAATATGAAGTGTGAAGATGACTCCAAATTTCTGTAGTTCTACTATGGCGATAAATTCGATAGCTCCCCATACACAAGGTACCAACTAAGTCCAATTGGATGTGCTGATCGGAAATAAAGCACCAGGCCGTACCATATCCTCTAATGAAACATATCCTTACTGAAAAGAGAATAGCAGATGAGAGAGGTTTCAATATCAATTATTTGGTGCAGTCGTGAGGAGAAAGGCTTCAGGTTTGTTGTGACTCCTTCCGTAGTCTCCAAATATGTGTTTTGTACATTTTCACAAGTTGGGAAACTTTACGCCATTCTGAATTAGCAACACACCCACTCCAAACCTGTCCCGTTATGAAGCAAAGGCCCAAAGGATTTATATCTGTTTTGTAAACTGGATGATTAGATGATGCCAAGTGTGGAAAAAACTAAAAGGCTCGTCATTTTGGAAATTCTGCACAGCTGTTGTTAAACGCTTAATATGGAGACAGGGAAGGATTTCACTTCTGAGATGCTTGATGCTGTGTTGCAAAACTGTGTTATATGACGTATGATATATATATGCGCCCTGTGCCTTCACCGTGATGAAAGCAAAATGTGCTTGATTCTATGAGTAACCCCATCCTTTTCCATAAGTCACTCTTAGGGGAAACATCAAAAACAACAACAAAAAAGGCATGAAGATCCATGTTATGCTGGGAAGATTCTCCAATTTATATTTCATATTCTCTACACCCAGTTTAGACAGATTTCTGTAGGTATAAATACATATATTGTTATGAATGTACAGGGAGGCAGTGTTCCCAAGTGGATAGAGCTCGAACTGGTCTCAGGGAAATATTGAATCTTTTCTCAATTCTGGCAGAGCTTTCCAGTGCGTTCAGTTCTGGGCCCCTCACAAGAAGGGGGACCCTGAAAGCCTGAAGTGTATCCAGGGAAGAGCAAGGAAGCTGTGAGGTTAGTTGTGAAGACATTCTCCCAGTGAGTGGTCAGCCGCTGGAGCGGGCTGCCCAGGGAGGTGATAGAGTTCCTGTCCCGGCGGGTGTTCAGGGGACATTAGATGTTGTAGTGAGGGACGTGGCTTAGTGGGAAGGAAATGGTGGTGGTAGGTGGGTGTTTGGACAGGATGATCATGGACGTCTTTTCCAACGTTGCTGATGCTATGATTGTAGGAAAGGCATCTGCTGGGTGAGTGCTTTGCTGGGTGAGCGTCTCCCTGCTGGAAAGCAGGCAGCTGTGGTCTTTGCAGACAGCCACATGCACGGGGATTGGAGGCTTCTGAACCGGAACCTTGTCTTTCCCATCTCGTGCCTGCTAAGTCCTGTTGTTTGAAAGCAGCACCTTGGCGGCAACCTTGATTTCTGCAGCCTTCTCCGAGCTTTGTGCCACGAGAGCTGTGCCGCTTCTCCCTGTGATGTGAGAGCGTCTGGAAGGCCCTGCAAGAAGTCTGGGTAGGTGATGGCAGTGTCTCCTCCTTTCCCCCCCGGTGCTGGACATAGCAGGGAACGGGAGTGGGGGACATCCCAGCAGTGGGTTCCTACCTCAGCAGAACGGAAGGGCTGTTCTGATGGGTGTATTTGAAGTGGAGTGAATCTGACGCTGATGAGAGGAACGAGGAGCCTGTGAAAAAAAGGAGTGTGCTGCATTTTGTGGTGCAAGATGTTCTGGGAACTGCTGCTAACAGTGCCCACAGACTTGGATGAATCTTCAGTCGGGTGCAGGGACGCGTAATGCTCATCTTAGATGTCACAGTGACAGCAGCAGTAGAGAGACAAATTTAATAGGGCTGCATGCTTTTTTTTTTCCTTTTGTTTCAGTCCTAACCGTGGAAGCATGGAAGCGTTACCCAGACAAAATGAGCATTTGCCACCTGGGCTTTCTACCAATGCCATAGGCAGTGGAAGTCAGCATCGCAAGCATCCGTGAGAGCCCTGCAAAAGACTGGTGAGAGTTACCCTGGCGGCCTCCTTTGGCAACCTCAGGTCTCTGTAAGCTCTCAAGCTTTGTCGTAAGTCCTCCCGTGGTGCTGACACAGCTCTCCCTGTCTTTGGTGTAGGAGAGCTGGTCTTGAACTCCTTCCTGTTTCCTGCCTATCATCTGCTCCCTGCTTTGCCCATGGCCCAGCGAGCCTTTTATTCCTCGCCCTCAGATTTGCACGTGTGGATGAGAGCATCTGCTTATGTACATGTGCACTTATGACAGTGCACTGCACGTCTGCTGCCATTGCTTTGCAGCCCTCGTGTGGTTGAGCACCACATAGTCCTTTGCTTACTCCCCCCTTCCCGGTGGGATGGGGGAGAGAATTATGGGGGAAAAAAAAAGAAGGTGGAACTGATATGTTGAGAGAAATCTCTTTCCAGAGGTAGAGAAAAGGACAGAAGTAATGGATGCACGCACACACACACACACACACACACATATATATATGAATGTATGTAAGAAGTGATGTAGAAGCAGTGGCTCAGCACCTCCCAAGCAATGGGCAAGCAGAGGAAGAGAGTGAGATGAGCTCCCACCCCGTCCATAACCCCTTCCACATGATGTCATATGGTATGGAATATCCCTTTGGCCCGTTGACGTCAGCTGTCCTCATTTGGTTTCCTGCCAGCTCCTTCTTGAGAGCTTTGCTGAGAACGGCCTTGGCTCTGTCCAGGTCTGCTTCTCAGAAACTATAAACACGAGAGTGTTCACACTGTTGTAGCATCATAGCAGACACTGAAGAAAAATGGATCCCACCTGAGACTAAGACAGCCCCCCAGTGTCCGTGCAGCGAGCCGTGTGGGGCTGCAGGTCGTGCATTTCCCTGGCAGCATTGGCCAGGGGTGCTGGGGAGGTTTGCGTGCTCAGCTTGGGCATCGCGCTGCTGTGCCTGTCAACACAGCATGCTTCGTGCTCTCCAAGCAACAGAACAGCGTTTCATCAACAATGTGCCGTAATATTTACTGGAACCAGTTGCATTTGTGTCTCTGAGGCTGGGTTTACCCAACGAGCTCTTCTTGATGAAGCAGTTTTGATTCCCTTTGTCCGTGTGCGAGCGGAAGCGCTTTCCCCCCTTGTGTTCTGTCCCAAGGTATTACTCTTGGTGGGCAGAAGGTGCTGGTGGATTCAGCAGCAGTAGATTCTGTTGGTTTCCTCTGTGCTGCTTCATCCCTGGAGCTCGCTGCTGCACGGAAGAGTACAGGCGTGTTTATCCCAGGGCTGCTGCAAAGGGGAGCCCCGTTGGCACAGCAGTGAGAAGCAGCTAACGGGCTGTGCAGAGGAGGGCTTTGCAGAAGGAGCAGGAGTGTCTGCGTCCATCTGTACCCTCGGATACGTTCTGGCAGTGAGGCAGCAGCTGTGGCCACAGTGACTGAATGCAGACTTGGCCTGGGGCCGCCACGTGGCGCTTCCTAGCCCGCTAGTATACCTGGCAAAGCACAGCCACCCTGCACCCAGGGCAAGCGTTTGTCTTAGTGTCATGTTTCATGCTGTCTTGTGAAGCTCAGGCACGGGGGGCAGCTTCCCCCCAAAGAAAAGGAGGAGGAAATGAGGTCGTCATGGAAGCCAAAGGGCAAAAATGCGCTCGGGAAAGAAATTGGCAAAGCAGTCTGGTAGTAGTGCTGTGTTTCTGTTCCTTTATTTCCATCCAGGTGCAAGAGATGGCTGCTCTAAGCCGCCCTTGGGTGCAAAGAAGGACCCTAGTGTGGATTTGCCATAGGCCCAGCAAGAGGCTCAACAGCACCAAGCGCCGTGTCCTGCACTTTGGTCCCGACAAGCCCATGCCAGCTTCTCCAGGATTTGGCTGAGATTCCAACCACGCACTGATTTCTCGAACGCTGGGGTGCCCTGTTGGAATCCTGTGGTCTTGTGACGTGGTCTTGCCTCCCAACCTTGTCCGTCCATGGTGGAGCAGCCGGGTGGCCCTTAGTGATGTCATAAGCGGCTAGAATGAGGGGAGGAGCAGCGCGTGCTGCTTCCCTTCATTGGAGCGCTTGAGCTCGGCGTGAGTACGTGGCTTGTTGCACTTGTGCATCTACTGAGTCCGTTCGTCTTCATCCCGTCTTGTGCAGCGCCTTGTAGGTAAGCTGAGATGGTGTGGGATAGACGGGTGGGCAGCGAGGGCATGAGAAGTGCTGGCTGGCAGAGCTCCTAGGATCATATTGCTTTGTCTGGACCGTCATACGCCATTTTCCCCCAGGCCATCACTTCCAAAGACATCCATCAAGGTGGCATTGTCCCACGGTTTTTCCCTAGCCTTCTTTGCTAAATTGTGGAGGATCACTGACCTGCTCTTTCTCCCTCCCCTCCCCACCCTCCGCCTGCTCCCTTGGTGCAGCTTTTGCTCGCGGAAGATCAGAGCAAAGTGACAAGGAACGGCTGCGGGTTCGAGGATCTTCTTCTCCCTTGTTCTGATCTCTTGCCAGGTACGTGCCATGTTTTGTATTGCCACATGGTTCAGCAGCCCGCGTTTAGTCGCACCGTGTGTAGTAACACAGCCTCGTCCAGCTGAAATGCAGCTCTGGTCACGTGTGGGATTTTTCCACTTCCTCTCCAGCTCAACCCTCAGCAGGATGCTGCCTGTCGTGCTGGGAGCAGCTAGTGTGAAGGAAGGCAATCCCTTAGGCCAAGAGCCCTAGCCGCAGTTTGTGCAGAGCTGCACAACATGAGCCAGGGGCACAAGCGTGCATGCTTTGGCTGTGTGAGTGTGCCCGACAGCTGTAGGGAGCACAGCAGAGATGCAGGCAGAGGAAATGCGTGGGCAAGGCTGCGGCCGGCGCTGGTGGTGAGGCTGCTGCTGGGAGCCGGGGGCTGGGGAGCAGCTCCAGCCCCAGCAGTGACACCTCTCCCTGGCCTGCTACTGTGCTCTCAGCGTGCTGCGGGCAAATGCATCTGCTGCTTTGTGCCAGAGTCCCCATCTGCTAGCAGAGGGACAGCGACTTGGTCCAGTGCTGCGTATTGCAACGGCTGTCCCGTTTGAGTAGACTGCACAGAGTGGTTGTTTCTAGGACAGCTGCCTCCGCCAGTGGGCAACTGAGAGTAGTTCTGAAGAAGACTCTCAATCCAGTGCTGTGTGAGCACAGGAAATGTGATTCTTTTCTGTTGCAGCTTGTCGCGCCTGCTGTGATGGGCATCGCGAGCAGCGAGATCAGCCGTGGGCCTGACCGGGCGTTGACGGAGGTACAGTGTGAAGCTCTGCTTGGTCTCTGTTCCCTGCCTTGAGCCAGCAGAATGAGCCACCGGTGTGCTCTCCTGCTTTTCAAGAGAGAGAGCATCCTTCCGGCTCTCTCGGTGTCCCTGAAGAGCTGCCTTAAAAGCTTCATTTCCTCTGCTAGTGGCATCGAGATGGCACCCTGAAATCCTCCTTGTTTGTCCTCAGCTCCTCACCATGGCCTGTGCTCTCTGTTTCAGCCTGAGAACCAGGGGAAGCCCTTGCTGGTCCAGGAGGAGCCATCTCTTAATATTCCAGCTATTGCTGCTGGCCATGTTATTAAGAGATACGTTGCCCAGGCAGCGGATGAGCTCTCCTTGGAGGTAAGCAGTTAAAGAAGGTGTTCCTTGTTGTCACGGACAGAAGAGTATACCGTGTGAATGCATCAGGAATATTCTCAGACACCTTCAGAATGCCTTGTGAGACGAAGCCCAGAAGATGCAGGTCCAGATAGGACTTGCACTGGGTTGGATGCAGGGAGGAGTTCAGCCATGTCTAAAAGACGTTTTGATTTGGCATGCTTGCACTGTATTCTGTCTGGTGTGTAAGGCAGTGGCTCTTGTACCTCCAAGCCCAGCTTTCCCACAGGAAATGCCTGAAGAGCTGCCCCGGTGCAATTGCTCTCAAGCTGTGCGCTATTTGGCAGTGCAGAAGAAGGGTGCCATTTCAGCTGTGCTTTCCTCCCAGCTGTGCTGAAGCTGGGATTGATGTTGCAATGTCTTGCAGGTGGGAGACCTGGTGTGCGTTCTTGCTATGCCAGCAAAGGAGCAGAGCCCCTGGTGGAGAGGCAAGCATGGCTTTCAGGTAGGCACGAGCTTCAGACTCCTGGGCGCAATTGCAGTCAAGTCAGGAACGTCAGCTTCGAGCTGCTCGGCCTGCACAGGGTGGCTTCTGGACGTCAACAGTTTCCCTGTGTCGCTGTCAGAGGCCTTTCCCTTTGGCTCTGGGCTTGGGTAGGAAACTGTCTCCTCATGTGACTTAGAAGCAAGAGCCTCTCGTGCTCAATAGGCAGTCAGGAGTTGACCATCTCTGTCCTTTGTACAAGCATGGAGAACAGCCATCTTATGCTCCGTCAATTGCTTTTGTAGGTCTTCTGGCTGCAAATGTTGAATGAGGGTTACTTTTCTGCAGGGCATTCTTTCTTGGTTTAACAGTTGAGGCCTGAGAAATGCTGCATTCAGTATTCCATCCCTCTTTTTGTTCTTGTTCCAGGTTGGGTTTTTCCCCGGTGAGTGCGTGGAGCTCATTAACGGAAAAATTCCTGAGGCCCTCATCAATTCAGCACCACAGCCAGGTACGGATGTTACATGTGATGGTGCGGGGAAGTCACATGGAGTCTTTTTCTGGGTGTGTTCTGTGTTGAATACCTCCTTGATCCATCCCACGTTCTCCTCTGTGTTGATGATCCTTCCTGCATCCCACGGGGCGTAGGGCTGCTGTTTTGTAGGCAGTGAGAATGAGGGCTTGGACAAATGCTTGAATCCTTGTAGAATGCAGTGTTGGCAATGTTCTTGCCGCTTTGACGCGCTCTGTAGCATGTGTTTCCGCTCAGCCTGGTCCCACTGAGCCCAACCTGAAATGAACTGGTTTCTTCCTTTTGTTGTGCAGTGCCAAAGAAGCGTGGCAAGCTCCTCAGCTTCCTTCGTTCCTTCGTGAAGGCCCGCCCAAAGGAACCGAAGCAGCGGGAGATGGAGCTGGAGAAGGAGAAGGAGAAGGAAGGGGTGTTTGGCTGCGACCTGGGAGAGCATCTTCTCCACTCTGGCCGTGATGGTAAGGAACAGCCCGTTCCTGAGAGCTTCCTCCCTCTGTTGGGCATGACAAGATGAAAGAAAGGGAGATCATGTCTAGCAAGGGGCAGTTTGATAGCGGTGGAGAAACGTGAAATGGGAGTTGATGGCTGCAAGGGAAGCTGAGGCTAATGCTCATAGGAGACCGGCACACTTGTATTTGCTTAAAGCGAAGTAGCAAGCCAATCCCACGCTAGCCTGAGAACAAAGGAAGCTTTTTGGCCCAAGAGAGTGTAGTGCGTCAGTTTCCTAGCGCTTCTGGACATGAGGTTTCACGCCTCCATTCCGGTGGGAGCTGTGATGGGACTTGCAGTGTCTCTGGCTTCCCCAGAATTACTTTCTGCAGGCTGCTTGGCAGGTCCTGGCATTTCTTGAAAGCCAAGAACACGTCCGTGTGCACTTTTGTCCCCGGCTCCTGCCTGTCTGCGACGTCTGCGACAGCCTTCTTTCTCCTGTGAGGAGGAGGCAAGCAGTAGCCAGGCTGGGCTTAGTGGATGGGATGTGACAGGGGCAGCGGCTGAAGCAGGACTTGAATCAGGAGCTCAGCTAAGCGCTGGCCCTTGTTCTGTAGTCCCCCAGGTCGTGCAGAGCTGCGCTGAGTTCATCGAGCAGCACGGCGTGGTGCAGGGGATCTACCGCCTGTCCGGCGTGGCGTCCAAGATCCAGAAGCTGCGGTAAGAGTGCTTCTGGACTGTATGTTGTCTTGCTTTGGAGTTGTTTTCCTCTTTCTCCAAGCCCTCTGTTTTTGTGTCCTTCTCTCCAGCCATGACTTTGAGTCGGAGCAGATTCCGGAGCTCACCGTCCGGGACATTCACAGCGTGAGCTCCCTGTGCAAGATGTACTTCAGGGAGCTCCCGAGCCCTCTGCTGCCCGAGCAGCTGCATGGCAAGTTCTCGGTAAGCACAAGGCAATGGCCTTCACGTCCCTCTTCCCTGGGCCTCTTGGCATGGCCTGTCACATACACACACACATGTGCACCTCATGGTCTTTTTTTCTGATTTTCTGTAAGCCCCATGAGGTAGACTCGCATGTCTCTGCCACATCCTGCAGCATACTGATGCCACTTTTGGTGCTCATTTCTGGATATGGTCATTTCCGTATTCACAAAGCTTGCGAGAATTCCCGTTCTTTTGCTATTCCCCAACTATTTCTGGAACTGGAATGGGATTAATAGCACAAGTTCCTGGGAGATGAATGCCCACTGCGAGGAGCTGAGGTGCACAATTAGTCAGGCTGTAAAGCGGCCCAGTGCTTGGACTGCTTGGCCTTGATGGCACCAGCTGCGTGCCGCTGTGTTCCCCAGCTTTTCTGCCTGTTGGAAGGCATAAAATCTGCCTCGGTGCTGAGCAACAGCGTTCTGTCTTCATAGTTGCCGACCCTGCGGCAGGTATCTCTACTGTTCTGTGTCTAAATCCCTCTCTGCTTTCTTCCAGGATGCTGTTTGTGCCGGTACCGATGAGGAGCGGTTGCTCAGCATGCAGGAGGTCATCCAGCAGCTGCCCGCGCCTCACTACAGGTCAGAAAACTGCTGCCCTCAGTCTGGTGAGCTCAGCCCTTCTGCATTTCAGAGGGCGATGATGCGATGGCAGGCTTTGTCTCACGCTGGCAACGTGATGCCTGTGTGTGTGTTGAAGTGGTTGCTGGCTCCTTGGGGTTGATGGATTGGGTCAGTTCATTGGCACAGGGGCACAGCTGGTGCAGCTGATGGCTGCGTCTGTGCTGTGCTGGGGCTTGGTGCTGCAGCGTGGCACCTGGGAAAGCTTGATCTGCTTCCTATTCCGTGACAGTAGCAAGAACAAGCAGTGGCATTTCTTGAGGTTTGTTTTGTGAATTGCAGCACGGCGTGATCACTGGTGCTGAAGGTTTGGCTCTTGCTTTCCAGGACGCTGGAGTATCTGATGAGACACTTGGCTTGTCTCGCTGGGAGCTGCTCCGCCACAATGATGCCCGCTAAGAACTTAGCGATTGTGTGGGCTCCCAACCTCTTCAGGTAAACTTCTTTTTCCGTTTCAACACAAGGCTTAGATGTGCTCTCCCCACGGGCACAGTTTCTAGAGGAGGACAATTTCTGCTCTCTTGTTTTTGTCAAATGGGGCTGGTGTGTCCTTGATCATCCAGGAGAATTTCTTCAGTGGCATCAGTGCTTGCCCACTGCGGAAGTCTCCAGAGCCCAACTGGACAGCCTTTGGCTGCCCAAATGCCCAAACGTGGGGAAACGATCTCGGGTCAATGACTTCTCCAATCTGCCTTTTCTACAGATCCCAGCAGAACGAGGCTGCCTGCGCCAGCGGAAGAGCTGCCTGCGTGGAACTGCAGAGGCAGTCGGATGTGGTGGAATTCCTGATCAACCACACCGACGTCCTCTTCTGCTCCAGCTCCACATCAGGCGTCGGAGATGGAGCAGGTGAGCGTCTTCCTGCATGAGCTTTGTCTTGATGAGACACCTTGATCAAATGCAGGCCTTCTCCAGGATTGTTGAGCTACGCTTTTGCTATGGAGGGGCCAGCAGATTTGTGGGCTTAGATGAGAATATGGCATCCTCTGGGGCTGGATGCGGAGAATGTCCAAGCCCAAAGTTGAGCATGAGAAAACCGTCCCTGTCATGGTGATGTTTTGCGTGCAGGTGAAGCTTGATGAAAGGGTTCTGACCTCCTCTTTTTCCAGTGGTTCGGATAAGCAAGGCTGAGAGATGTGCGGCACCTCCCCCAGAACTGTGATGGCTGTGCCGCTGCTTTCTGATCCTCCCTCTTAGCTGTGGTCTTCCCTTCCAGGGTGCAGTTCACCATCAGGGCCCGAGTCTGTGCGGGTGTCTTCTCCTGCCACCAAGCTGCTCACCCTGGAGGAGGCACAGGCACAGAGGGGAGGCCACAGCAGCTCTCCCGCTGTGACAGAGAGCATGGACATGCAAGTGGAAGAAGGTCCCGCAGCTGCGCGGGGGAAATTCCACACAATCATTGACTTTCCGTCTGCAAGGTAAAGAGGACTTTCTTTTCCAGCAGCTTCCTATCAGACTTGGTTGGGTGGGCTTTTGTGGGTTTTTCTCCACTATTGCTAGTGCCAAAACTTGCAGAAGCTACGTGACGCTAATGGGGCGTGTGGTGGTGTACTGAATGTCCCCTCCCTTTGGACTCTGAGCTTCAACTAACACGCAGTTGCCTGACGGGCTCAGTTTAGCCACCAGAGTGGGCCTATTGCTAATGTACGTGTCAGAGATGCTTTTGAACTCCATCTCTGGCTGCACAGTTCCTCAGCAAGCAGTTACGCCTGCCAGCTGAATCAAAGCCCTCCGTTCGATGCTGTCCTGGACAGCTGTGCAGCCTCTGCTCGCATGCTCTGCATCTGGGTTGACATGGCTGAGGGGAATGTAGCCAGCAAGACTCCAGGGCTGAGCTCTAGGAATGGAACCGTCCTCAACCGTGTGAAACAGAGCGAGCTTCTAAGTTGTGTTTCAGCAGGAACCAGGCAGTGCTAGGAACAAGCAAGTGTTGGCAAGAGCTCAGGGCAGCTCTTCCCTCACCCTGCACCATGCACGACTCACACCGCTCCCTCTTTTCTCCCTCCAGACCAAGTCCACCCAGCAGGGTGAAGGAATCCCCAGCATGCAGTTGGTGTTCCTGCTTTCAGGCCCAGAAAACCATCCTCTGTGGGCAAACGCCAACTGCAGCGCGATGCCAGGGAGCCCTCGGAAACAGAGGTGGTGGTCCTGGCAGGTAAGGGTGCACATCCAGCTGTCAAAACCCTGCTTGTCAGCGCCATGGAATTCATGCTTGGAGTCCACACAAAAGAGAAAGACAAACAACAAAAGCGCAACAGTTCCTTTCGAGACAGTGCTCCTCCTGTTGCTATTGTCCTATTGGCTTTGTTCTGCTGCCACTGCATAACAAATCTCAAGAACCACTCTCATCATTCAGCTTGTGCAAGTTTGCCACTAACTGTTTGCCTGTGTATCTACTCCTTCCTAGGTGAACCGAGCCCTCGTCCACGCAGAAGAGCCAGAGTGTATAGCGATGATTCACTGTGTGCTTATATCAGTGCAGAGCTGCTAGGAAGCACAAATCGCTGCAGCTCGGATGACAGCCTGCCATACAACACCAGTGAGGGAATGAAAGTGTTGATCCAGGTGGAAGCCCTCATCTCTCCCGGCTGTGCTGAAGACGCTGACCTGAGCCTTCTAGAAACAGCGGTCACCGAGCTGGACTGTGACGGGGCACCATTGCAGTGCAGCCCAGCCCAAGCACAGCCCGAGTGCCCCGACAGCAGCAGCTCCATGCAGGAGCAGGTCAGCGTCAGCCAGGAGGAGCCGAGCCTGGTGGAGGGGGACGTAGAATCAGAGCTCCAGTCCCAGGCACCGGGCAGCAGCACGAGCTCTGAGCGCCTCTCTCCTTCACCAGAGAGGATGAGTCCCATGTGTACACCGGACCTCTCACCAAAAGGCCCTCCTGGCTCTTAGGGAATAAAAGCACGCTGGTGCTGGATCAACGCCTTGACTGCCTTCTGAGTCTTCATTCCCAGGGACTGGGCTGGATGCAAGCAACAGCAAGGCAGCTCATGTTGCAAGGCTATGGCTGTGGGCTGTGCGTGCAGCAGAGCTGCGGGTTTGTTCCCATTTTGTCTGGCTGTGGGATGCCTGCAGCGAGAGCTGTGCTCCCGTAGTGTATGGTAGCAAAGAATCTCCAGCATCCGGGATGCTGCTCATGATCATGCCCAGCTTGCTGGCTGTGGCTTTGTGATGCTTTTGAGTGAGGGCTTTTGGATGCTCTTGGATGCCTCGGCTGGTCCCCGCCAGCTCTCTCGTCTCTCCCGCCGTGTCCATTCCTGGCTCCCAGCTACGAGCTGGCCCTGCAGAGCATCTCCAGCCCTGTCAGCATCAGCATCCAGCAGCGGCAGGAGGAGCTCCCCCTGACCCACGCCAGGCAGTAGTGCTCGGTCTGCAGGTTATCTGCCCTTTACCTGTAGGTGGCTGTTGCAGAAGAAGACTCAAACAGCAGAGCGTTCTCCTCATCTGCAGCATGCAAATGCTACAAAAGCAGAAACAACCCAGGAAGCTGTCTATTTGGGAATCTGCATGGACATTCACTGTCTGTGTTGATGGTGCTCTGCCATCCTTTATTTCCTTCTCCTTACTTGTCCATATGCTGCTGAGGATTGGAAAGCTGCATGTCCCATAATTCCCCAGAACCCAACTTAGGTGACTGGTTACCTGAACAGGTAAGGACCGTGTAAATATACAAATCTTTCTCATTGCACAACACGGCAGTGCTGCCAGACTTTGTTATGGCTCTTTAGGGCACCTTGCAGGCTGTGTGACATTTTCCTCTCACCTTTCCCTTTCTTTCCCCAAGGTTTTGCCTTGCTTTGCCCTTTTATTCCTTCTACCTTCCTCTGTGTTGCTCAGGTGTTGCCATTCTTCAAGAGCGTTATCCAGTTGTGTTGCACTGCACCTCTTCATGCCTTGGATCTCTCTCTGGAGCACAAGAGCAGATTGAGGGGGGCAGCTGTCGAGCAGATTGAGGTGGAAGTCAAAGACTCAAATCCAACGTTGCGAAGCCACTGCAGATGCCAAATCCCTGCACGGGAGACCTGGCCGTGTGCAGGAGTTACTGTAGGATGAGGAGCTGCTATTGGTCTTCAAACAGGTAGGAGTTTGTTATCCACGCATAATACTGTATGTTTTTTTTGTTGTTGTTTTAAAATCAGTGCCAGTATGCAGTCTGATCCGATGTGTTTGAACAGTGTGGTGTAAGGATTGTCAGCTGAGAACAGCAGCAGAACATGGGGCTGTTGCAGGGGGAAGGCGTGGGGAAGGAAGCGGGGAAAGGAAAGGGAAAGCCTGGAAAAGGAATGGGGAAGGCACGGGGTGAAGGAAGGGGGCAAGAACGGGAATGAAGGGGAAAGGACAGAATACCTGTAGGGCAGCCTAAAAAGCAGTAACAAGCTCTGGGAGGACCATGGAGTGCCAGATTCTGTGCTGGGTGTTTATCTGTGTGTGTACGTTGTCACTGTTTGTGCCTGGCTGCACTGCTCCAGCCCAGAGCCCGCTGCCTGCAGCTGCATCTTTGCTTCCTTCCCTCCTGCCCGGAGCCCCACGGGTGCTCCCACAACTCCCTTCCCACCCCCAAAATGCCAGAGAAGACACCTGGCAGTGGGATGGAGGAATCCCAGCAGCCCGTTTTCCTTCTGCCTGCAGCTCTCTCCTCCTCTGCCACACAGGGCTCCAGACTGTCCAATGGGAAAGACGTGGGGGAAAGGGAGTGCTGGCAGGAGCGACTGCTGCGGCTGACTGGGGAGGCTCTGCATCCCACGTGCCCTCCTGTGCTCTCTCTCCAGCTGCAGGAGGGCCAGAGAAGGGCAGATGAAAAGCTGCAGCTGAGCCTGATGGACCTGCACAGCTCTCGGGCTGTCTTCCAGAGGTAGCTGTGATTTACATTAGGTAGCTGTGAAATACATGAAAGCACGAAGAAGACAGAGGCTGAGTGAACACCAATATGGCGCTCTGCTTTCTGCCAACGTGCTTTAATTTTGTTGTCGTTAAATGTACTGGGCAGTTACATTTTGGTATGTGAATATTTAGAAACAGTGCAACAGTTGCTGGCAAAAAGTAATTTTTTTTAACTTTTTTATTATTATTATTATTATTTTCTTTTTGTAAAGCTCTTAGCACGGCTTTCCTGAGCTTGGAGGAGTTTCCCTCTGTTTTCTTCGTCTTCACCCCCACCGCCCCCCACTTCTCATTCCGTGTTCTTCCCCCGTCATCCCGACAGAGCACTGACCGCCAGCGATTGCGCCGCGGGCCGCATCGATCCCGTCGAGGTTCTTTCCGCGGTCTCTGCCGCCACCTCGTGGCCAATGCGCGGAACTGCCGCTGTCCGCTGCTCAGTCCTGCAGGCGGCACAACGCGTGCGCGTAGGAATGCGGAAGTGGCTTCGTAACCGCTCTGTGCAGCTCATCCGCCGCTCTCTATTGTGATTAGTCCTCCAGGTCACAGCGAGCATGCGCCCGACGACTCCAAACCAGCAACTGTTGCTCCTAAGCGCTACGCGTGCGGGCGAGCTGCCGGTTCTCGGACCGCCGGCTCAGCCATCTCCTCCTTCTAAACCAGGCTGCCCCTCATCTATTTCCACGGCGGCACCGAACGTACGCGGCCGCCATTCCGCCGATCGGCCACGCGGGGGCGCCAGAGACCGCGGAAACACGTACCCTCGTGCAGCTGAAACACAAACATCTGCCGTTCACTTGTGTGAACCTCTGTGTATGTATACTCTTTTGTACAGACTGCTGCTGGCCTGCTTGTGTTCAAAGAATTTCCACTGAAGTGGACTAAATATTTCTGTGGAATTCTATGCTTTTTTTTTTTTTTTTTTTTTTTTTTGGCCTTGATCACCTGAAAGAAATGAATGAAATGATGTGGGGAGTTCAAGTACAATCAAATGTGAAAGACTATCGAGAGTGGGAGACCTATTTGGAAAGTAACAAGAAGGGGAGGGAGAACATGTCTGGTAGTAATAGCTTGGTGATGTTAAGTTGGTATAAATTAAGTGGGACGCACTGATGTGTGCTGTATTCCTACCCACATCAACTTGGGTAGAATCTATTCAGTGTAACGTCGCTACACTTGCCATATTATGCTCTTTAGGAGCGTGCTGTGTAGAGGAATATGGGTAAAATGTCAGTGGGGGTACCTTCAGAACTACCACTACGTCAGTGACATTTGGATGTTTTCCAAAGCATGAATCTTGTCCACACACAGTGCTTCTGTAAATGTTGGTATGGGTAAGTCTTGCAGTTCTTCTTTGCTCCGATGCAGGTGCTATTATTAGCAAGGATTTTGTGCTTTGTTTTAAGGACATAAACACTTTGTTTGTGTTTGTTTAATACATAACTAAGCTAGAATCTGCTGTACATGCACTTATTCAGCAACGAGTCATGTCGGTACTGAAGCGAAGGCAAGATGAGCTGGAAACGGAATCTACTTCTATGCAGCACCTGACAAGTTAGTATGAAGTTACCAGTTACTTTCTTACTGAAATCTCATTCTTTAAGTAGAAACACAGAGTTAATTCCTGTATTATGTTTTATTTTCATGTGTAACGTTTTCTCCCTCCCTGCTGTCAGTGGGCATACTGTACTAGATGTCCTAGTTGAAATCCTTACCCAAGTAGGACGCGTAGTATCACTTCTCCGTGGTAGAATAGTGAATACAGCATGACCAAATGCTCGGTCAGTTTTGAATTACTGATCTCAGTGGCTGTCTATCAGTACTTGAAAAGAGAAACTGAGTCGGTTTTCCAGTAGATATTAGGCTGTTACAGGATCCTCTTTAAACCTGTTTAGGAAAGCAAAGAGCAGTATGCTAGGAGCTGCTGTGAACAGACAGAGGCCAGAGGCACCAGTTTCTTGTAACTGCCACTCGTGGATTCAGGTTTCTGAGTACACAGGATAAAGTGCTGACTAGGAGAAAACTAGCTGCATGTATGATTTTGTAACGTGGTGTCATAGGCTGAGAGCAGGTGTTAAGAGGAAAAGAGTACTTGTGTTAATAGCAGCCATTTAAAAACATTGTGTGATTACTGCATAGATGACAAAAATAGGCAGGTGGTATTGTTGCTGGTGGGGTGGCAGTGGGTGCATCAGAACATCTAACCTACCCTCTGTTATCAGCGTAGGCCAGGTGCTACATTTTGAACGTCGGGGTCTGCTGCTGACCTTAAGTTACTGGGAGCTCTGAAACCGTTCCAGTTGCATTGGTGCCTTGACTCATCACTGTTTAGGCACAGGTAAGGACTTAAGAGTTTTACTGGTTGAAAAACGATGTAATAAATCTTTGCTTGAAGCAAACTGTTAACCTTTAACGTTAAGTAATGTCAATAATTACATGCAAGAAGGTATGCTATGCAAATAATAGGTATAAATATAATTTTCTTGTTGATTTTGCATGCTCTTACTGGTATGTGGTGCCAGGACAGTAACGTTTTTTAGCCCCAGTGAGACTTGGATGCAGGTCACAGTTTCCATGCAAGTTGTTGCATAAGCTACATAGAACTGAGATGATGGACTGTTGAGAGCGCAGTAGTTTCTTACAGACTACCTCTGGCAGGGATAGTATGGAGTACCATGTTAGATGTTTGGTGTTTCAGGTGGGGGGAGTTCCTAGTATGAATGTGGTGAAGTGAAGGTCGTTAGAGATGCTTTTAATGTCCTTTGGCAGCTCACAAAGTACCTTACTGTTACAGTCTGTGTCTCTAGGGTTGCATGCTTACTTCTGCTTCCTCACTGTGTTTCCTTAGGCTATTGCTCTCACCGGGTGTTCTTAGTATATCACTGAGCTTTCTTTTACGTATGTACATGGTGAATAACTCACCTGAGTTCATTACAGAATGCAGGACTTGCAGGCGGCAGCTGAGAGAGCGTTCACAAACAGCTGGTCACCACGAAGGCATGCCGAGTGATGAAGAACTGGCTCTGACAGAGGTGACTGAATTCCAGAAGAGCAAAGGTTGGTCAGTATGTGAGAGCAAAATTCCTCCCGTATTGAGAAGGATTTTCAAGGGAGAGTGAAGAAATACTCCTTTGA
>NC_052572.1:81230003-81280420 GCF_016699485.2 Gallus gallus | reverse complement strand
TTTGAGTGAGGGCTTTTGGATGCTCTTGGATGCCTCGGCTGGTCCCCGCCAGCTCTCTCCTCTCTCCCGCCGTGTCCATTCCTGGCTCCCAGCTACGAGCTGGCCCTGCAGAGCATCTGCAGCCCTGTCAGCATCAGCATCCAGCAGCGGCAGGAGGAGCTCCCCCTGACCAATGCCAGGCAGTACTGCTCGGTCTGCAGGTTAGCTGCCACTTACCTCTGGGTGGCTCTTGCAGAAGACTCAAACAGCAGAGCGTTTTCCTCATCTGCAGCACGCAAATGCTACAAAAGCAGAAACAACCCAGGAAGCTGTGGGTTTTCGAGTCTGCATGGACATGTACTGTCTGTGTTGATGGTGCTCTGCCATCCTTTTTGTCCTTCTCCTTGCTTGTCCATATGCTGCTGAGGATTGGAAAGCTGCATGTCCCATAATTCCCCAGAACCCAACTTAGGTGACTGGTTACCTGAACAGGTAAGGACCGTGTAAATATACAAATCTTTCTCATTGCACAACACGGCAGTGCTGCCAGACTTTGTTATGGCTCTTTAGGGCACCTTGCAGGCTGTGTGACATTTTCCTCTCACCTTTCCCTTTCTTTCCCCAAGGTTTTGCCTTGCTTTGCCCTTTTATTCCTGCTACCTTCCTCTGTGTTGCTCAGGTGTTGCAGTTCCTTTGTGAATATCAAATCCTGAAGCACTGCTGCTCCACATGAGAGCCGTCCTGTCAGGTTGCATTGCTTCACTTGTGAAGGCCCAGGGCCTTTTTCTGGGGCCCTCGAGCATAGAAGCGAATGGCAGCGGGAGGCCTGAGTGGCTGGGATGTAGCCTAAATTTTAATCTTGACTGCGATGGTGACCTAAAGGCCTGCAAGTGAAGAAGGATCCTGGGATGGAACAAAGTATCCTGACAGTTTTGAGACAGCTTGTAGTTGTGTCTGTAGCCACAAGTGTTTTGTTTCGTAGAGGGAGCTCATCTGGGTTGTAGGTCTTGTTCTTGCGAAGACTTGTTCTGCAACAGGTGTTCCACTTGGGCTCCGTAGCACGTGCTGGCCATGCGGGTACAGCACGCAATGGAACAAACCCTGCAGGCCCTGGGGAGAGGCAAAGCAGGAGAGTGGCTGCCCCACGGTGGGGATGAAAGGCAGAGTTCCCTTTGAAGCAGGGGATGCCCTGCTGGCTCTGCCGCTCGCATCCACTGCTGGCACGTTCCTTCTTCCTCCTTTCTGGCAGTTTGCTGTCGAGCAGATTGAGGTGGAAGTCAAAGACTCAAATCCAATGTTGCGAAGCCACTGCGGATGCCAAATCCCTGCACGGGAGACCTGGCTGTGTGCAGGAGTTACTGCAGGATGAGGAGCTGCTATTGGTCTTCAAGCAGGTAGGAGTTTGTTATCCACGCATAATACTGTATGTATTTGTTGTTGTTGTTGTTGTTTTAGAATCAGTGCCAGTATGCAGTCTGATCCGATGTGTTTGAACAGTGTGGTGTAAGGATTGTCAGCTGAGAACAGCAGCAGAACATGGGGCTGTTGCAGGGGGAAGGCGTGGGGAAGGAAGCGGGGAAAGGAAAGGGAAAGCCTGGAAAAGGAATGGGGAAGGCACGGGGTGAAGGAAGGGGGCAAGAGACAGGGGAATGAAGGGGATAGGACAGAATACCTGTAGAGCAGCCTAAAAAGCAGTAACAAGCTCTGGGAGGACCGTAGAGTGCCAGATTCTGTGCTGGGTGTTTATCTGTGTGTGTACGTTGTCACTGTTTGTGCCTGGCTGCACTGCTCCAGCCCAGAGCCCGCTGCCTGCAGCTGCATCTTTGCTTCCTTCCCTCCTGCCCGGAGCCCCACGGGTGCTCCCACAACTCCCTTCCCACCCCCAAATCGGCAGAGGAGACACCTGGTAGTGGGATGGAGGAATCCCAGCAGCCCGTTTTCCTTCTGCCTGCAGCTCTCTCCTCCTCTGCCACACAGGGCTCCAGACTGTCCAATGGGAAAGACGTGGGGGAAAGGGAGTGCTGGCAGGAGCGACTGCTGTGGCTGACTGGGGAGGGTCTGCATCCCACGTGCCCTCCTGTGCTCTCTCTCCAGCTGCAGGAGGGCCAGAGAAGGGCAGATGAAAGCTGCAGCTGAGCCTGATGGACCTGCACAGCTCTCGGGCTGTCTTCCAGAGGTAGCTGTGATTTACATTAGGTAGCTGTGAAATACATTAAAGCACGAAGAAGACAGAGGCTGAGTGAACACCAATATGGCGCTCTGCTTTCTGCCAACGTGCTTTAATTTTGTTGTCGTTAAATGTACTGGGCAGTTACATTTTGGTATGTGAATATTTAAAAACAGTGCAACAGATGCTGGCAAGAAGTAATTAAAATTTTTATTATTATTATTATTATTATTATTTTCTTTTTGTAAAGCTCTTAGCACGGCTTTCCTGAGTTTGGAGGAGTTTCCCTCTGTTTTCTTCGTCTTCACCCCCACCGCCCCCCACTTCTCATTCCGTGTTCTTCCCCCGTCATCGCGACAGAGCACTGACCGCCAGCGATTGCGCCGCGGGCCGCATCGATCCCGTCGAGGTTCTTTCCGCGGTCTCTGCCGCCACCTCGTGGCCAATGCGCGGAACTGCCGCTGTCCGCTGCTCAGTCCTGCAGGCGGCACAACGCGTGCGCGTAGGAATGCGGAAGTGGCTTCGTAACCGCTCTGTGCAGCTCATCCGCCGCTCTCTATTGTGATTAGTCCTCCAGATCACAGCGAGCATGCGCCCGACGACTCCAAACCGGCAACTGTTGCTCCTAAGCGCTACGCGTGCGGGCGAGCTGCCGGTTATCGGACCGCCGGCTCAGCCATCTCCTCCTTCTAAACCAGGATGTGCCTCATCTGTTTTCACTAGATGTGAAGGACAGGTGGGGTCAGGCATCTGCAGCTACCGAGATAGCCATCCCCATCACCTCTCAGTGCTCGTGCAGCCAGAAGCAGCTGTACTGATAAGTTCAGACATCGTGCAGCTGAAACACAAACATCTGCCGTTCACTTGTGTGAACCTCTGTGTATGTATACTCTTTTGTACAGACTGCTGCTGGCCTGCTTGTGTTCAAAGAATTTCCACTGAAGTGGACTAAATATTTCTGTGGAATTGTATGCTTTTTTTTTTTTTTTTGGCCTTGATCACCTGAAAGAAATGGATGAAATGATGTGGGGAGTTCAAGTACAATCAAATGTGAAAGACTATCGAGAGTGGGAGACCTATTTGGAAAGTAACAAGAAGGGGAGGGAGAACACGTCTGGTAGTAATAGCTTGGTGATGTTAAGTTGGTATAAATTAAGTGGGACGCACTGATGTATGCTGTATTCCTACCCACATAGACTTGGGTAGAATCTATGCAGTGTAACGTCGCTACACTTGCCATATTATGCTCTTTAGGAGCGTGCTGTGTAGAGGAATATGGGTAAAATGTCAGTGGTGGTACCTTCAGAACTACCACTACGTCAGTGACATTTGATGTTTTCCAAAGCATGAATCTTGTCCACACACAGTGCTTCTGTAAATGTTGGTATGGGTAAGTCTTGCAGTTCTTCTTTGCTCCGATGCAGGTGCTATTATTAGCAAGGATTCTGTGCTTTGTTTTAAGCGGAAGATGTTCAGGAATGCGTTAACTGTTGACTTGTCGTGGTTTTGACTGTCTGAGTGTGTTCTTTTTTAGGGTGGCATCATTGCAGGATGTGCCCCGTGCCCACCAGAGGGAGTATGAGAAACACGTGGAGAGCATTGACAGTTCAAAGATAACTGCCCAGGAATGAGAGAAGCCTTCAGATGCTGCTATGAATTACAAATTCTACAGGGGCATGAAAACATACATAGAGAACTTAGTAAAGAGTTTCAATGAAAAAGTACGTGTGTTTTCCTTCCCTTCGCTGCCACCCATTTCTTTAAGATGACGAACCTGCATTTTTTCCAGGCAAAAATGAGATTTCTTCTTTGGAAATGATGATGAGAGACGACCAGTTATGAGTCAGTTCTATCAGAAACTTGAGTGTAACAGGAAACAAAGGAGGAACAGACCACCCCTCACAGTAACCTAAAATGATTAAGGTAGGATATGTACGCTGGCTTGAGCTGTGGGCTCAGCTGGGTTGTGATGGAGAAAAACAGAATGTTATTGGAAGAAGTTTTCTTCAGGTGTAGTAACCAGGGTGTCCTAAAGCTGAATGGGAGGTGGGACTTGCGTTCAGTTTTGGGATCTCAAAATGTATTTGCTTTGCAACGTGTGACTAGTAATAAGGATCTTACGTTAGGTTTGAGCTGGTATTTAGCTGGGTTGTGTGAGGATTTGTCTATGTTATCTGCTGTGTTGCTTTCCTTAACTGCAAACCTTAACTATTAAAAATAGAAAATAAAAAAAAGATGGAAGGTTGGAAGATGCTGCACAAAGTTTGGCCTCGATGAGGGTACCCTCCAGAGAATGCACTGTCAAATCTAACTACTGTCAGTTGTGCTGCAGCCTGAGGTGTTTTTTATGTAACTGTACATAACTGTACGAGGTTTCGTTGAGATGTTTCCTGTGATGGCGAGGTGTTCAAAGGCAGATTGAAGCCTATTGTACCAATAGTGTCCCGATGAACACTTTTTGGTAGGGTCTTAGGTAGTCCTGTAATAGGCAATTGGCATTCAGTTTGTGGCTTTCAGTCTTAAACAGCCTGAAAAAACTCTAGTGAGCAGGCTCTTGCTTTTCAGACTTTAATGCTCTTGTTCTCATCTCACCCTCATGCTTGAAAGCCTGTGAAAACTGTTCTTTCATTTATTTTATTCAAACCTGATTGCTGTTTACCATATTTCAGCTGAAATACATAACTGAGCTCGAATCTGCTGTACGTGCACTTCTCCAGCAGCGAGCCGTGTCGGTACTGAAGCGAAAGCAAGATGAGCTGGAAACGGAATCTACTTATATGCAGCATCTGACAAGTTAGTATGGAGTTACCAGTTACTTTCTTACCGAAATCTCATTCTTTAAGTAGAAACACGCAGTTAATTCTTGGATTATGTTTTATTTTCATGTGTAACGTTTTCTCCCTCCCTGTTGTCAGTGGGCATACTGTACTAGATGTCCTAGTTGAAATCCTTACCGAAGTAGGACGCGTAGTATCACTTCTCCGTGGTAGAATAGTGAATAGAGCATGACCAAATGCTCGGTCAGTTTTGAATTACTGATCTCAGTGGCTGTCTATCAGTACTTGAAAAGAGAAACTGAGTCAGTTTTCCAGTAGATATTAGGTTGTTTGGGACGCAGGCACTGTAGAACAGGAGGACAAGGAAGGATTGACTGATAACTGGCAGCAGCTTGAGAAGAGTGAGCTCGGGGATGTAGCCCTTTCTGGTTCTAACTGGTGTGCAGGTGGGGTGGGTGCAAAGCATGCAGACTCTGAGTGTGTGTGCACTCTGGGAAGCACAGCTGGAAGTGTCACCAAGAAAGGGAGAGAGATCCGGGGACCCTCCCTCTGCTCACACAGGTGCTCACCTCCCGGTTCAGGCTGTGACCTGGCAATCCCCCTGCACGAGGGAGCAGCCACAGCTGTCCTACAGTTCACTGATAATATTGACTGTGCTTTACACTGGACACTGTGAATTTTTCATCAGGAGGTTTTATTTACTTTGGTTAGTTTCCAAATGAAGAGCAGAAGCAGAATCAGTGTTCTGCATTCACCTCTTTGTCTTGTTCCTGGATGCAGTCACAGTTTCTATGCAAGTTGTTGCATAAGCTACATAGAACTGAGATGATGGACTGTTGAGTGCGCAGTAGTTTCTTTCAGACTACCTCTGGCAGGGATAGTATGGAGTACCATGTTAGATGTTTGGTGTTTCAGGTGGGGGGAGTTCCTAGTATGAATGTGGTGAAGTGAAGGTCGTTAGAGATGCTTTTAATGTCCTTTGGCAGCTCACAAAGTACCTTACTGTTACAGTCTGTGTCTCTAGGGTTGCATACTTACTTCTGCTTCCTCAGCGTGTTTCCTTAGGCTATTGCTCTCACCGGGTGTTCTTAGTATATCACTGAGCTTTCTTTTACGTTTGTACATGGTGAATAACTCACCTGAGTTCATTACAGAATGCAGGACTTGCAGGCGGCAGCTGAGAGAGCATTCACAAACAGCTGGTCACCACGAAGGCATGCCGAGTGATGAAGAACTGGCTCTGACAGAGGTGACTGAATTCCAGAAGAGCAAAGGTTGGTCAGGATGTGAGAGCAAAATTCCTCCCGTATTGAGAAGGATTTTCAAGGGAGAGTGAAGAAATACTCCTTTTGAATGGTATATCGTTTATTTTCTACAGCACAGAATTGATGCTTTCAAACAATTTTGACCAATGCCTGAAGAAGAATAGGTAAGACTGTAGGCTTCTTTAGTTTAATCAGTTTTTTGTCCAAAGTTGGAATGTATTTCAAATTGAGATTTGAACTGCCTTAGTGAGCAGGTCACGAGGAGCTGGGAGAGGCACGATGCGTATTTGCTGAATAACAGAAGAAGGATTTTCCTGTCTGAGCTTTTAAGAGACATACAAAATATGAAATGTAATGGGTATTTAAATCTGTGCAGTTGTTCAAAACCGCAGAGGTGTTTTTGTGGTCTTCTGTATCTTTTTTTTTTCCTGAAAAAGGCTTTGCCAGAGTGCAGGACGGGGGCATGCTGCTTGCAGGGAAGACTTCTGTACAGGAGCTTTGCCGTGGGTTACAGAGGCATTCCAGAGCTTGAGATAAGTGTTGTTAACTAGAAGGAGGATATCTTTTCCTCTTGTCAGGTTGCTTGCGTATGAATCACTTGCATCTTTATTAATGTGGAGCTGTTTGCTGACATTTTGACAACCCTACCCTCTGAAATCTAGCTTTACATTCAGTTTTAGCTTGCTGCTTTGGTCCATTCAGTGATTAGAATCCATGTAAAACTGTTAAATGAGAATCTTTTGGTATCATTAGATATATTTCTGCATGGAGTTTTTCTCTCAATCCTGACAGCTGAACAACTAACGGGAATGATCTTTCAGCAGAATTCTACAGACCTGAAACAGATGCCCTGGTTCAGAGCTGTAGAAGGATTCAGCGATGCCAAAAAGTCGTCTGAATCAAAAAGAGATGATGATCCTGATGAAGAAGTTTTGCCTAGAGTGATTGAAAAAACTATCCTGCCAAAAATTACAGGTATATTAAGGTTGTCTTGAGCACGTTCACTGCAGCTAGGTAATCAAACCTTAAGTAAGTGGTAATGTAAAATGATGTTGATAGTTACAATTACTTGTTAAGGTTACTGCAAAGGAAAGGTTTAGCTGTTTGAATGTTTGCTTCCTTGAAACTAGAGCAGATAGCCACTTGGATATCATGTATGAAATAATTCCTATTTTTCAGCATTTGCCAAGAATGTGTGGGATCCTTTATCAACTTCACAGACTGAGAACCTTACACAGCTTTGTGATAACGTGTTTGAAAAACAAGTCCTGTCCAGAAGGGAATGCAGTCAGGCAAAACAGGTAAAGGCTGTTGTGGTAATGGGGAAGGAAGTTCTTGATGCAGTGTATGCATTCACTGTAAACATTCACTGTAACATACACTTAGCCCAGTTCTGGTTTTATTCTCATGCAAATCTGGGAGTTTATCCAGCATAAAGTAGGTGAAACTAAGTTGATGTTTAGGCCCTTAGTATGAAAAGAAGTAATAACAAACGTTTATGCAGTCGCCACACTTGACTTCAGGAAGAAGTTTTAGAGAAGATTCTGTTTGTATAGTAGCTGTGGTGTTTTGTTGTGTTTTTTTTTAATAGAACCTCATAGCTGGTAAATACATTAATCTCGTTATCCAAGAGGATTTTGTTTAAAAAAAAAAAAGAAGGAAAGAAAGATGGTTAAAGCTGATACTTGCTCACAGGTCTTCAATGCAGCCGTGATCTTAGTGTCTATTATATACAGTGGCACCTGCATTCAGCTGAGTTAGCATTTTGCTTTTCCACATGAACAAATGTGCCTTCTACTGTTTCATTGTAGGCATAGTTACCAAACATTGATGTTTATGAACTCATTCCGACAAGAGTAACTACGCAGTCAGCTTAGTGCTTTTTTGCTCCTGTAACTAAAAGCTTTCATAAATGGAAAGTTCTTAGTTTATGAGGCACAGCCCAGAATCTGGTTTTGTGATCTTCACTTAGAGTAAGTGAGGGCTTGTGTTATTTGTGGTGGTCTGCTCCCCCTTCTACTCCCGACTCCTCCTTTCTTTCCTGAAATAGTTGATATTGCTGATGCTTATTGCTGGACGCTCTTAGAGAGAGGATAACTGGTAAGAGTCTGGTAGATGTGAGGTTAAGACACAGCTGGGAGAAGAGTGTTGCTAAGCCTGATGCAGCATGTTTGTCTGGTTACAGGCAGAGCTGTTCTGCTGAGAATCCATTAAACACATACTCGAGTGTTTCCAACTGCTAATTCCATTGGGTATTGCAAGGAGTTTCAGTTAACAGCTGTTTCCTTAGACCTTTATTCTGGTTGTCACTGCTGAAAGAATCCCATAGTTGTAATGCATTGGTGTTTAAGAGATGAATTGTCTGTTTGTCTTACTTTCAGGTCAAACAAAATCCTTATTTCCTCTTCCTCTTTTTCTGACCAGCACTGTGGAAGACAAATCATCGCCATGTTCAAAATTCCAAGGCAGACGGTTTTGGTCAGCTGTTGAGGTAAAGAAAAAACACCGATCTTGTCTGTGAAAATCATTTTAGTTAAAAGTAGACTGTCGTCTTTGAGGAAATGTATCTTCAGTCAAATCTGATTCCTGAGAACTTAATGCATTTTAATAGGAAGGTTAGCTGTTTTTGTCAGTGAGCTATTTATGCTCACCCACCTCTGATACGTAGTCAAGAGACTTTAATTTCATCATCTGTTCCTGCTAACCTTCCATGAGATCAGTCATTGGCACTCTGTGGATAGGTCTGTTTCCTCAGCATGTGCATACAGTGCCCATGTTGCTCTTGTAGAATAGAATCCCTGCATGTGCGTATAAGCGTATTAGTATAGCTTTATTCAATCTAAAGTGCTGAGTTATGTCTGATTAAGTGCTGAATGTCTGAATGCCTGTGATTCAATTCCCTCTTAGATCTGTTGCCTCTATGAGTGTGTTTGGATTCGTACTAAAGATGAGGTTTGGATGCAGGAAAACACATTAACGTCCCAGTTCCCCTGCTGTGTGTGCTAACAAGGCCATGGTGACAGCTCTGCATAGGCTTCCTGCTGCCATGTTGCACATTGCTGTAGAGAAATCAGGGAATTTGGGAATGTTGAGGACTTGCCATATTCACTCCTGGGGCAAGCTGTTGTGTAAGGCTTTGTCATGGACAGATGCAGAGAAGACAAGAGGGAGCTTAGTGCTGATACCTGGCAGACAAGAAACAGACATAAGATTCTGGTATCACCCTCTGAGATTGTGTATTGCCTGACTTAAATGTCCAGTCAAATACATGTTTCTAAAAGCGAGACCAGTGGTCTTTCACTGTGGATTGAAGTTTTCTCCTTTCAGTTTGTTTTCCATCCTCACTGTCAGTCTTCTCTTTAGAAGTGGTGATGTGCAGAATGGTTGAAAATGTGCTTATGTTGGGGATCTTCTGACAGTTTGGAGAGAATAAATCCTGTTTTTTGAGTACTGAGATTGGATGGACATGGTATCTTTTAAGTTTAAAAAGGAGGTTCTAATGCACCCTCAGCCATCAGATATGCATGTTCTGTTTCTCCATTACTGCAGCTGCTCTCCAAGGTTCTCCTTGGGGATGGGACTGTACAGGAAGACACAGTCCGTGGTGTGGGACTGAGCAAGCTGCTGAATCGTTACCT
Source organism: Gallus gallus (assembly GCF_016699485.2). Taxonomy (NCBI): domain Eukaryota; kingdom Metazoa; phylum Chordata; class Aves; order Galliformes; family Phasianidae; genus Gallus; species Gallus gallus. The sequence continues at coordinate 81,270,594 of NC_052572.1, read as the reverse complement.
TCTTCTGAACCTCTTCAACACACCACCTGGGCCAGAAAACATAGAGAAGTGTAAAGAGGTGAAAGGTCTTATTTCCATGGGGACAGATGTAGTCTGAAGTGTAATTATTTAACATTTGAAGTTGTTTTTTTGTTTGTTTCTTTGTTTTTTAATGACCTTGGTGTATAAAAGAATTTCAAAGCAAAGGAGAAGTCTCCTTCTTTCAAAGGAGAAGTCTGCCAGAAGTGGTGTGACTTAGTTTTATTGAAAGCCTTTTTTTTTTCTTTTTTCTTTTCTTTCAGAATACTCTCTGGGTGAACAGGTGGTTGCATGCTTCCCAGAAAGGTGGTTCCAAAATCTTGGAAGTGGGTCAACTCTCCCCGAGTTAGTGAACTTCTGCCAGCATTTGGTTCAGTGAGCACATATGCTTCACAGGAGTAACCACAGGTAACAAACAACATGTTCTTTGGGATGCAGCACTTCCTCGTATTCTTTATGTTAGTATTTCTTTTAGGGACGTGGTTCAGTGGGCATGGTGGTGATGGGTTGACATTTGGACTAGATGATCTTTGTGGTTTTTTCCAACCTTAATGATTCTATGATTCTTAAATTCCTCAAGTCTCATACATTTAACACTTTCAGTGATGTACTTCCAACATCTACGTACAACTAAAGATGCAATCCATAATGTAAGATGGATCGCTTTTGCAGTACTAGTTCAGGCTAGTTTGAGGCTCTAGACGTTGGGTGCAGTTAATGGTCAGTGTAGCTCAAGGCAGGTTTTAGCTTTATTGATTTTGAAGTCAGGTGTGAATGTGTTGCTATGTCAACTTGTTTTTGTAATAGTGATGAAACTGAAGAAGTTGTTCTCCTGTTGGTGAGAGTCAAGGCTCTGCGTATTGCTGAAGAGCTCATTGAAGAGTGCAAAAGAGAACATCTTAAATCTGTGATCAGGAAATAAGGATTTCTTTGAAGCAGCAGTTCTTTTACTGAAACAAGCCTGATGCTCACTCTAAAAAAGTGGTCATGTTTAATGAGTGGACTGCCTGCAGTTGTTTTACTGTGAAATATTTTGGTTTTTTTTTCCAAATGCCTTCTGATGCTGTCTACTCCTAGACAGAATCACAATGGTCAGTGTGAAGTGCAGGTGTTCTGAAATATATGACGAAGCCTCACTGCTTTGTTCTTTTGGGAAGGATGACTGCAGTAAGTGCCTGTAACGTTACCACTGCTGGTGAGCAGACAACTTCTCAAGCTGTTTTCAGTACCACACCAAATCACTCTGACTCGGGAGTCACTGAACTCTAACTTATTGTCCACTTAATGAGATAACTCTACGAAACTCACAGTGAGTTCCTCATAGCTTTCTGACCCTGACACAGAAGCAGGAATTCTGTATGCAGTGAGAAGTGTGATCTATGAACATCTACTGATGGTAAATGGCAGTTCAGGAAGGTAAGAAGTTGCACAGGAGAACGTCTTAACTACACTTACTCTTCTCCAGAGTATGATTTGTAGTGGAGCTTTGTACTTGAGATACAGACTGGACTTTGTGCACACACCTGGAGTTGTCACCCGCCCTCATTTATCAGACGAGCAGAACAACAACTCCAGTTACCTTCTAGTAATTGGCTCTCTAAGGACATTTACCTTTTGCTTCCCTGTAAGACCCATTAAACCTCATCTCATTGTACCCGTGTTAGATTTCTAATGTTGTGTAACTTCATATATGTGCAGTAAATATTACCGCTGCAGAATAAAAAGGATGTTTTATTGTAGAAACAGCAGTGTGTCACAAATTCTGCTAAGTTTGCTATTGCCTGCTTCTCTAAAATGTTGTGTATGGGTCTTCCATTTAACTCTTGGGGGCTTTTATTCCCTATGGTTTTTCTGTTGTTTTTTATTACAGAATATGTATTTTTGTAAACTATTTTAATTGTAAATTGCATTCATCAGTGTTATAGACAACAATGACTTTTAAAATAAAAGCAAAACCATTATTTTGAAAAGTAAAGATGTCTTTGTGTTAATGAGACTTTTAACGCTTTCCAGTCTTGAACACGGCAGGAATGTTATGTGAAGTATGGAAAAAAACTTTGGCACTGCTGGCGCTTCATTATCTGCAGGATTTAGGAGTTCTGTTGTAAGTAATTGTGCACTTCTACTTTCCTGAGTGCAAAGAAAATACAACTGATGGGTAATCAGCTGAAGCATGTGATCTCCGTGCTTGCTTTTGTCTCCTCTGCTTCCTTATTCATGTTGAAAGTTGCTCCCAAAGAAATTAGTCTTGTGCTGCTATGAAATTGGAATAGGTTCTATCACGCTTTACCTCTGTAGAGGCTTCTTCCAGTGGCTGCAGACGTCACTCGTCATGACTGGTAAGCAGGGGAAGGCGATTTTTACTGGAGCTCAGAAGCCCCATCCCAGTTGAGTATCTTTGAGAACCTACTGTGCCACTTTGTGGTGAACATTGCACCCATTCACACAATCTGACTGGAGTAACAGCTAATCTGGCTTCATTCTTGCAAGCTGGTTTCAAAACGTTGGTATTACTGCTTTGTTGTCAGGTTACTATTGGTGCTTTATCAGATGTCATTTCAAAAGTGCCTTTACAGGACAGCTAAGCAGCACTTACACTCAGATTGTCCAGCTGGGCTTCTGTACATCTGCTTCCCTGCCATAGCCCCCTTCTGAACCCACTGAGTGAAGCATTTTCACAATTGGCCCCTGTCTACTTGGCAAAGGCAGAAGAAACAGTTATTTGGAAGTGACAACACAATAACTGCAAACCCCTTCTATTAGCTGTGATTTAGAAGGGAAGGCAGAAGCAGGGCTGAACACACTGTAACACTGTTTTCAGGAAGGGACAGTTTAACATTCAGATGAGAACTGCTGAAATTTCACTGTCTTTTATTTGCATACGAAACTTGAAAATTGACAATTCTTACACTGAACTCAAAGCTGTTACTTGTTCAGCTCTTCACTCGCTTCCCTCCGTATTTATTCCTCTATTTTGAAGTATCATACTCTCTCAGCATATCGAATTCCAGCCAGGGCTGCTTCCACTTCTGTGCTTCCTTCATTTTTTTCTCGGGTAGCTCAAATTTTATTCCTTTTATGTTGTATTTCGGCCTCTCCCACCGTTTTGACCACGGTTGAGGTTTCATTCTGACCTGCAGCTAGAGGGAAAATTAAAAAAAAAAGAAAAAGGAAAAAAAAGAAAGGTATTAAAAAGGTCATATGGTCAGAATTCTGACTGTGAAGCAAAGCAGTGAGACAAGTGCTGGTTTAAGAGAAGAGAGCAGCCCGATCTGTCAGCAAACTAAGGGACTGCTGGACACCAGTGGGAGAAAAGGGATTTGGGGGCTGTGTGGCTGTTACGTTTGTTCATATACCTAAATAACACTGATTTATTACACCGTCCTTAAGTTGATATGCTGTTAACTCCCTTCTACGCTTCTAACTCTGTTACTTACTAAGGAAAGAAGAATAGGACAGCAGCAGTTTTTCCTTTTCCCTGTAAGCTAAGTCGGATAGCATTCTTTTACCAGCCTGCCAGACCTTCTGAGATGCAGATCTTGCTAACTGCTCCTTCCACCCCCACATCAGTAGCATTAAGTTACCATAGTGCTGGCTGTTCTGTCTGCACAGTGTAATACAGAGGCATCTGCAGGCCGTTACTCCTTGCACGTCTCCTAAGTTACCTACTGAGGAAGGCAGGTACTTTGGTTATGAATGTTCTTTCCCAACAGGAGTAGCATTTAGGTACCAAATTTTACATGCTTGTATCACCTTGATAACTAACACAAGTAAAAGCTGTTTAACAGCCTTCCAGGCCATTGTAGAATGGCCACTTGGAAGAGACTCACAAGGATCATAGGAGTTCAACCCCTGCCTCCCCATAAAACCAACCCCTGCCTCCACATAAAACCAGGCACACTATGTCTGAGAGTGGTGTCCAAAGGATCCTTGAACTCTGGCATATTTGGGCCTGGGCAACCTGTTCTGTGCACGGTCAACCTCCGGGGCAGAAGCTTTTCCACCCTGACCCTCCCCTGATGCAGTCCTCCATCTGGCTCTGAAATGGAGCCCTGCAGAAACCCCAGGTGACTGCTCACCATCCTGATATAATCCCTGTATCAGTCAAAAAGTTAACCAAATTATCGCCTACGTTCCCACTAAAAAATTAAACTCCTGCCTTGTTTACGGGAATTTCTTCATGGTCTAAATGAGACACAGATGAAAAAAACACTTTTTCATCACTTCATAGTAAAAGATAATAATTTTTTTCCTACTGTTTCTTACAAACAGCTGAAGAGAGCCTCCAGGAGACACCACATTCAAGTGGTTATCTTGTGTTGGCAAAGCTTAAGGGGACTCTTAAAACTCTTTTCTGCTCCGATGAATTATACCGTGCCATAGAAATCTCCTTATGCTCTGGAGTTCAACTGTCTGGCAGATAAGCTGAAGGCACACTTCCTGACACAGTACTGGCCAGAGGGCCACTACCAACAGATTATTTGCATGGGGTCACTGTGTTTCAGACAGCATGGAGACTTGGCCTCAGAGCCAGGGAATGGCTTGAACACCTCCAGGGACAACAGTTCCACCACCTGCCTGGGCATTTTGAGAGGACATTTTTCCTAGTATCCAACGTGAACCTCCCCTGGCACAACTGAAGGCCATCACCTCTTGTCCTCCTGCTGCTCCTTGGGAGGAGAAGCTGACTCCCACCCAGACACAACCTCCTTTCAGGTAGTGGTGCAGAGAAATGAGGTTTCCTTTGAATCTCCTCCAGACTGAACAATCCCTGCTCCTTCAGACACTCCCATGATATTGTGCCCCAGATCCTTCACCACTCTGTTGCCCTTCTCTGGACGCGATCCAGGGCCCCAGTGCCTCTCTTGTAGTGAGGGGCCCAAAACTGAGCACAGTACTGGACGTGCAGTTCCACCAGTGCTGAGAACAGCCGGCAGATCGCTTCACCAGTCCTTCTGACTGCACTATTTCTGACACAGGCCAGGATGCTGCTGGCATTCTTGGCCACCTGGGCACACTGCTGGGTACGTGCAGCCAACTGTTGACCAATACCCCAGTGTGCAACGTATCACATCATCCCTCTCCTCTCAGAGGCAGCACTGCCACTTTAAACACTCCGCCGCTCAAAGCAGTGCAGGTGGGTTTCGGAGACATGAAAAATGCTTAGCACAAGAGGAATTCCATTTCACAAACAGAAATACGTGCACTCAGCTCCCAGCTGACCTCGAGATGTGAGGCAAAGGCAGAGGCAGGGCCCGTGTCTCTGTCACCTTCCGACACGCACTTTTCGAGTACCAATGCCTCAGAGCCCTGAGGAATCTGAGGGCGGCCCCCACCGCGGCCTACCCCTTCTACCTCCTCTCCTCTCTCTGCTTCTGCTTGTCAATAATGACGGGCTTCGGGCCCGGATGGAATCCTGTGGGCTCTCCATCGCCGTTCATTCGACACATCGAGGAAGAAAACCACCCGGTGAAGATAAAACGCTCAGAAAAACACTGTTCTCAAAAGGCACTGTTCCCCACAGCCTCGCAGCTCAAACCCCCCGCAGGCGGCCGCCATAGTGACTACGAGTACTTCCGGTCCGCCGGCGCCAGAGCGCAGGGTGGCTACGGCAAGCTCGGAGGGCCAAAACTGCCCTCAGCGCGAAGCGGAGCTGTGTGTCGCTCTACTCCTAACCCCTTCTGAGCTCTGTTAGTTATCTGATGGGTGTATTTGAAGTGGAGGGTATTTGACGCTGCTTAGAGAAACGAGGGGCCTGTGCAAAAAAGGAGCGTGCTGAATTTTGTGGTGCAAGATGTTCTGGGAACTGCTGCTAACAATGCCCAGCAGGCTTCCTTTTTGCTGGGGAGAGGTTTAGCAAGGATTTTTTATATGAAAAGAGTTCATCCTATATTTCCTTTCCACTGACCTTCCGTCGTACTGCTTGAGAAATTGCTATGTCTTGCTGTAGAGAATGCACATGCACCTGCACCTGTATCTGCACAAAGAATCATCTAAACATCACTGTCCGTGTTTCTTTTTGGCACTGGGATGGAGCTGTGTGGAACACAGACTTGGATGAATCTTCAGTCGGGTGCAGGGACGCGTAATGCTCATCTTAGATGTCACGCTGACAGCAGCAGTAGAGAGGCAAATTTCATAAGGTTTCATGTTTTTTTTTTTTTCCTTTTGTTTCAGTCCTAACCGTGGAAGCATAGAAGCGTTACCCAGACCAATTGAGCATTTCTCACATGTGCTTTCTACCAATGACACAGGGCAGTGGAAGTCAGCACCAGAAGCATCTGTAACAGCCCTGCAAAAGACTGGTGAGAGTTACCCTGGCAGCCTCTTTTGGCAACCTCAGGTCTCTGCAAGCTGTTAAGCTGTGTCGTAAGTCCTCCCGTGGTGCTGACTCAGCTCTCCCTGTCTTTGGTGTAGGAGAGCTGGTCTTGAACTCCTTCCTGTTTCCTGCCTATCATCTGCTCCCTGCTTTGCCCATGGCCCAGTGAGCCTTTTACTACTCGCCCCCAGATTTGCATGTGTGGATAAGAGCATCTTGATTTCTGTGTTTGGCTGAGCGGGTAGAGCAGGGCAAGGGGGCTGATTTGGACGTGCCGCTTTCCAAATACGGTGCTGTTGGCGTGGCAGTGCTTCTGGCGTTGCAAATTGTGTCAGATGTCAATGAATTCCTTGGAATCTGTTGAGTTGAGTTGTGTAGGTTTTATTCTGGAGCTGAACCCTTCCTGGCCGCTTCTGTGCATAGCCATGGCCTTTGCTTCTTTCTTTCCTCCTCTCTTTGTTGTGTTTGGCACTGTGCAAGCCGTGAATTGCCAGGAAGCAGCTGAAAGTGCTCTGGAGTTGTAGGGGACAAACTCCCAAGAAACAATGTGCAGCTTCAAAACCCCAAAGTTTGGAAAGATGAGAGGTGCGCAGCGCTCTGCCTGGTGCAGGACACGATGTGCTCTGCAAGGCGCTTTCCATGAAGACCTCAGGTCTGTGCTGAAACTGCATCTAAAGCAGCCCAGTGCCCTGTGCTTGTTGTACCCGGAGGTATCGGTGCCAGGGGTTGCTGCTGTGTTTGCAATGCCATTGTGTCAGCAGGGTGACGTTCATGGCGTGCGATGCCCTCGGTCATTGAAGGCATCCTTGCAAATGTTTCTACTGAGGGCCATGTTTCATTGACAGCATAGGTTGTTTTCTGGAAAGTGAAACAGTGTGCTTGTGTACGTCAAGACCACATTCATTTCCAAGTGACCACAGTGCAGTTCACATCTGCTGCCATTGCCCCTCGGCCGTCTTGTGGTTGAAGCCGGTGGGTGCTCAGAACCACAGCGTCCTTTGCTTACTGCCCCCTTCCCGGTGGGATAGGGGAGAGAACTGTGGGCGAAGAAAAAGAAGGTAGAACTCATGTGTTGAGAGAAATCTCTTTCCAAAGGTAGAGGAAAGGACAGAAGTAATGAATATCTATCTATCTATCTATTTATCTGACTGTCTATCTATCTACCTATCTATCTATCATTGAGTGTATCTAATGAGTGATGTAGAAGCACTGGCTCAGCACCTCCCAACCAATGGCCAAGCAGAAGAAGAGAGAAGAGAGTGAGATGAACTCCCACCCCATCCAAAACCCATTCCACTTGATGTCATATGGTATGGAATATCCCTTTGGCCCGTTGACGTCAGCTGTCCTCATTTGGTTACCTCCCAGCTCCTTCTTGAGAGCTTTGCTGAGAACGGCCTTGGCTCTGTCCAAGTCTGCTTCTCAGAAACTATAAACATCAGAGTGTTCTCACTGTTGTAGCATCATAAGAGAGACTGAAGAAAAATCGATCCCACCTGAGACTAAGGCAGCCCCCCAGTGTCTGTGCAGTGAGACGTGTGGGGCTGCAGGTTCTGCATTTCCCTGGCAGCATTGGGCAGGGGTGCTGGGGAGGTTTGCGTGCTCAGCTTGGGCATCGCACTGCTGTGCCTGTCAACACAGCATGCTTCGTGCTCTCCAAGCAACAGAACAGCGTTTCATCAACAAGGTGCCGAAATATTTACTGGAACCAGATGCGTTTGTGTCTCTGAGGTTGGGTTTACCCTACGAGCGCTTCTCGAAGGAGCTGTTTTGATTCTCTTTGTCCGTGTGCGAGATGCGCTTATCCCACTTGTGTTCTGTGCTTTGGTATTACTCTTGGTGGGCAGAAGGAGCTGGTGGATTCAGCAGCAGTAGATTCTGTTGGTTTCCTCTCTGCTGCTTCATCCCTGGAGCTCGCTGCTGCACAGAAGAGTCCAGGCGTGTTTATCCCAGGGCTGCTGCAAAGGGGAGCCCGGTTGGCACAGCAGTGATCAGCAGCTAACGGGCTGTGCAGAGGAGGGCTTTGCAGAAGGAGCAGGAGTGCCTGCGTCCATCTGTACCCTCGGATACGTTCTGGCAGTGAGGCAGCAGCTGTGGCCACAGTGACTGAATGCAGACTTGGCCTGGAGCTGCCACGTGACGCTTCCTAGCCCGCTAGTATACCTGGCAAAGCACAGCCACCCTGCACCCACAGCAAGCGTTTGTCTTAGTGTCATGTTTCATGTGAAGCTCAGGCACGGGGGGCAGCTTCCCCCCAAAGAAAAGGAGGAGGAAATGAGGTCGTCATGGAAGCCAAAAGGCCAAAATGCACTCGGGAAAGAAATTGGCAATGCAGGCTGGTAGTAGTGCTGTGTTTCTCTTCCTTTATTTCCATCCAGGTGCAAGAGATGGCTGCTCTAAGCCGCCCTTGGATGCCGAGAAGGACCCTAGTGTGGATTTGCCATAGGCCCAGCAAGAGGCTCTACAGGACCAAGCGCCGGGTCCTGGACTTTGGTCCCGACAAGCCCATGCCAGCTTCTCCAGGATTTGGCTGGGATGGAATTCCAACCACGCACTGATTTCTCGAACGCTGGAGTGCCCTTTTGGAATCCTGTGGTCTTGTGACGTGGTCTTGCCTCCCCACCTTGTCCGTCCATGGTGGAGCAGCCGGGTGGCCCTTAGTGATGTCATAAGCGGCTAGAATGAGGGGAGGAGCAGCGCGTGCTGCTTCCCTTCATTGGAGCGCTTGAGCTCGGCGTGAGTACGTGGCTTGTTGCACTTGTGCATCTACTGAGTGTGTTCGTCTTCATCCCGTCTTGCGCAGCGCCTTGTAGGTAAGCTGAGACGGTGTGGGATAGACGGGTGGGCCGCGAGGCCTTGAGGACTGCTGGCTGGCAGAGCTCCTAGGATCATATTGTTTAGTCTTGACCGTCAGAGGCCATTTTCCCCCGGGCCATCACTTCCAAAGCCATCCATCAAGGTGGCATTTGTGCCAGGGTTCTTCCCTGGTTCTTCCCTTTGCTCAATTGTGCAAGCTCACTGACCTGCTCTTTCTCCCTCCCCTCCCCACCCTCCGCCTGCTCCCTTGGTGCAGCTTTTGCTCGTGGAAGATCAGAGCAAAGTGACAAGGAACGGCTGCGGGTTCAAGGATCTGCTTCTCCCTTGTTCTGATCTCTTGTCAGGTACGTGCCATGTTTTGTATTTCCACATGGTTCAGCAGCCCGTGTTTAGTCACACCGTGTGTAGTAACACAGCCTCGTCCAGCTGAAATGCAGCTCTGGTCACGTGTGGGTTTTTTCCACTTCCCCTCCAGCTCAACCCTCAGCAGGATGCTGCCTGTAGTGCTGGGAGCAGCTAGGTGTGAAGGAAGGCAATCCCTTAGGCAAAGAGCCCTAGCCCCACTCTGTGCAGAGCTGCAGAACGTGAGCCAGGGGCAGAAGCGTGCATGCTTTGGCTGTGTGAGTGTGCCCGACAGCTGTAGGGAGCACAGCAGAGATGCAGGCAGCGAAATGCGTGGGCAAGGCTGCGGCCGGCGCTGGTGGTGAGGCTGCTGCTGGGAGCCGGGGGCTGGGGAGCAGCTCCAGCCCCAGCAGTGACACCTCTCCCTGGCCTGCTACTGCGCTCTCAGCGTGCTGCGGGCAAATGCATCTGCTGCTTTGTGCCAGAGTCCCCATCTGCTAGCAGAGGGACAGCGACTTGGTCCAGTGCTGCGTATTGCAACAGCTGTCCCGTTTGAATAGACTGCACACAGTTGTTGTTTCTAGAAGTAGTTCTGAAGAAGTCTCTTGATCCAGTGCTGTGTGAGCACAGGAAATGTGTTTCTTTTCTGTTGCAGCTTGTCGCGCCTGCTGTGATGGGCATCACGAGCAGCGAGATCAGCCGTGGGCCTGACCGGGCGTTGACGGAGGTACAGTGTGAAGCTCTGCTTGGTCTCTGTTCCCTGCCTTGAGCCAGCAGAATGAGCCACAGTTGTGCTCTCCTGCTTTTCAAGAGAGAGAGCATCCTTCCGGCTCTCTCGGTGTCACTGAAGAGCTGCCTTAAAAGCTTCATTTCCTTGCTAGTGGCATCGAGATGGCACCCTGAAATCCTCCTTGGTTGTCCTCAGCTCCTCACCATGGCCTGTGCTTTCTGTTTCAGCCTGAGAACCAGGGGAAGCCTCTGCTGGTCTGTGAGGAGTCATCTCTTAATATTCCAGCTATTGCTGCTGGCCATGTTATTAAGAGATACATTGCCCAGGCAGCGGATGAGCTCTCCTTGGAGGTAAGCAGATAAAGAAGGCGTTCCTTGTTGTCACAGACAGAAGAGTATACCGTGTGAATGCATCAGGAATATTCTCAGACACCTTCAGAATGCCTTGTGAGGCGAAGCCCAGAAGATGCAGGTCCAGATAGGACTTGCACTGGGTTGGATGCAGGGAGGAGTTCAGCCATGTCTAAAAGACGTTTTGATTTGGCATGCTTGCACTGTATTCTGTCTGGTGTGTAAGGCAGTGACTCTTGTACCTCCAAGTTCAGCTTTCCCACGGGAAATGCCTGAAGAGCTGCCCCGGTGCAATTGCTCTCAAGCTGTGCGCTCTTTGGCAGTGCAGAAGAAGGGTGCCATTTCAGCTGTGCTTTCCTCCCAGCTGTGCTGACGCTGGGATTGATGTTGCAATGTCTTGCAGGTGGGAGACCTGGTGTGCGTTCTTGATATGCCAGCAAAGGAGCAGAGCCCCTGGTGGAGAGGCAAGCATGGCTTTCAGGTAGGCACGAGCTTCAGACTCATGGGCGCAATTGCAGTCAAGTGAGGAACGTCAGCTTTGAGCTGCTCAGCCTCCACAGGGTGGCTTCTGGACGTCAACAGTTTCTCTATGTCGCTGTCAGAGGCCTTTCCCTTTGGCTCTGGGCTTGGGTGGGAAACTGTCTCCTCATGTGACTTAGAAGCAAGAGCCTCTTGTGCTCAATAGGCAGTCAGGAGTTGAGCATCTCTGTCCTTTGTACAAGCACGGAGAACAGCCATCTTATGCTCCGTCAGTTGCTTTTGTAGGTCTTCTGGCTGCAAATGTTGAATGAGGGTTACTTTTCTGCAGGCCATTCTTTCTTGGTGCAACAGTTGAGGCCTGAGAAATGCTGCATTCAGTATTCCATCTCTCTTCTTGATCTTGTTCCAGGTTGGATTTTTCCCTGGTGAGTGCGTGGAGCTCATCAACGGAAAACTTCCTGAGGCCCTCATCGATTCAGCACCACAGCCAGGTACGGATGTTACATGTGATGGCGCGGGGAAGTCAAATGGAGTCTTTTTCTGGGTGTGTTCTGTGTTGAATACCTCCTTTATCCATCCCACGTTCTCCTCTGTGTTGATGATCCTTCCTGCATCCCACGGGGCATAGGGCTGCTGTTTTGTAGGCAGTGAGAATGAGGGCTTGGGCAAATGATAGGATCCTGGTAGAATGGCTTGGGATGGAAGGGACCTCAAGGATCATCAAGCTCCAACCCCAGTGCCTCAGGCAGGGCTGCCAACCTCCACTTTGAATGCCAGACTAGACCAGGCTGCCCAGGGCCCCATCCAACCTGGCCTTGGACTCCTCCAGGGACGGGGAAAATCTGTTGTTGTAGGTACTTGTTGGCAATGTTCTTCCCGCTTTTACGTGCTCTGTCGAATGTGTGATGCTCGGCCTGGTCCCACTGAGCCCAACCTGAAATGAACTGGTTTCTTCCTTTTGTTGTGCAGTGCCAAAGAAGCGTGGCAAGCTCCTCAGCTTCCTTCGTTCCTTCGTGAAGGCCCGCCCAGAGGAACCGAAGCAGCGGGAGATGGAGCTGGAGAAGGAGAAGGGAGGGGTGTTTGGCTGTGACCTGGGAGAGCATCTTCTCCACTCTGGCCGTGATGGTAAGGAACAGCCCATTCCTGAGAGCTTCCTCTCTCTGTTGGGCATGTAAAGATGAAAGAAAGGGAGATCATGTCTAGCAAGGGGCAGGTTGATAGCGGTGGAGAAGCGTGAGGTGGGAGTTATGGCTGAAAGGGAAGCTGAGGCTAATGCTCATAGGAGGCCGGCACACTTTTATTTGCTTAAAGCCAAAGGTGTAAGCCAATCCCACGCTAGCCTGAAAACCAAGGAAGCCTTTTGGCCCAAGAGAGTGTAGTGCGTCAGTTTCCTAGCTCTTCTGGACATGAGGTCTGACGCCTCCATTGCGGTGGGAGCTGTGATGGGACTTGTGGCAGTGTCTCTGGCTTCCCCAGAATTACTTTCTGCAGGCTGCTTGGCAGGTCCTGGCATTTCTTGAAAGCCAAGAACACGTCCGTGTCCAGTTTTGTCCCCGGCTCCTGCCTGTCTGCGCCGTCTGCGACAGCCTTTTTTCTCCTCTACGGAGGAGGCAAGCAGTAGCCTGGCTGGGCTTAGTGGATGGGATGTGACAGGGGCAGCGGCTGAAGCAGGACTTGAATCAGGAGCTCAGCTAAGCGCTGGCCCTTGTTCTGTAGTCCCCCAGGTCGTGCAGAGCTGCGCTGAGTTCATTGAGCAGCACGGCGTGGTGCAGGGGATCTACCGCCTGTCCGGCGTGGCGTCCAAGATCCAGAAGCTGCGGTAAGAGTGCTTCTGGACTGTATGTTGTCTTGCTTTGGAGTTGTTTTCCTCTTTCTCCAAGCCCTCTGTTTTTGTGTCCTTCTCTCCAGCCATGACTTTGAGTCGGAGCAGATTCCGGAGCTCACCGTCCGGGACATTCACAGCGTGAGCTCCCTGTGCAAGATGTACTTCAGGGAGCTCCCGAGCCCTCTGCTGAGCGAGCAGCTGCATGGCAAGTTCTCGGTAAGCACAAGGCAATGGCCTTCATGTCCCTCTTCGTGGCCTTTCCCATCCACACACACGCCTGCGCACCTTTTTTTGGTCTTTTTTCTGTTGAAGTTGGGGTTTTGATGGACATCCAGTGGGTGTCTCTGTACAACAAGCAGCTCGTGCTTCCTGCACACCGGGTGCACCGTAACACCTGGTGTGTGCATCCTGCCACTGGAAATGTGGGAGATGGGAGCAGCAGTGCCCTCTGCAGCTCTGAGGCCCTTTTTCTGTTAGCCCCATGCGCTTGACTCGCATGATGTGTGTCTCATTCCCTTTCTGCTTTCTTCCAGGACACTGTTTGTGCCGGTACAGATGAGGAGCGGTTGCTCCGAGTGCAGGAGGTCATCCAGCAACTGCCTGCACCTCACTACAGGTCAGAAAACTGCTGCCCTCGGTGTGGGGAGCTCAGCCCTGCTGCATTTCAGAGGGCGATGATGCGATGGCAGGCTTTGTGTCACGCTGGCAACGTGATGCCTGTGTGTGTTGAAGTGGTGGATGGCTGCGTGGGGTGAATGGATTGGGTCAGCTCCTGGGCACGGGGGCACGGCTGGTGCAGCTGATGTCTGCAGCTGTGCTGTGCTGGGGCTTGGTGCTGCAGCGTGGCACTTGGGAAAGCTTGATCTACTTGCTAGTAGCAAGAAGAGTGAGGTTTGTTTGGTGAATGTGAGCCCGGCGTGCTCAGTGGTGCTGAAGGTTTGGCTCTTGCTTTCCAGGACGCTGGAGTACCTGATGAGACACTTGGCTTGTCTGGCTGGGAGCTGCTCCATCACAAACATGCCTGCTAAGAACTTAGCGATTGTGTGGGCTCCCAACCTCTTCAGGTAAACTTCTTTTTCCGTCTCAGCACAAGGCTTAGATCTGTTCTCCCCACGGGCACACTTTGGAGAGGAGGACAATTTGTGCTCTCTTGGTTTTGTCAGATGGGGCTGGTGTGTCCTTGATCACCCGGGAGAATGTCTTCAGTGGCATCAGTGCTTGCCCACTGCGGAAGTCTCCAGAGCCCAACTGGACAGCCTTTGGCTGCCCAAATGCAGACGTGGGGAAACGATCTTGGGTCAATGACTTCTCCAATCTGCCTTTTCTACAGATCCCAGCAGAACGAGGCTGCCTGCGCCAGCGGAAGAGCTGCCTGCGAGGAACTGCAGAGGCAGTCAGATGTGGTGGAATTCCTGATCAACCACACCGACGTCCTCTTCTGCTCCAGCTCCACATCAGGCATCGGAGATGGAGCAGGTGAGCGTCTTCGTGCATGAGCTTTGTCTTGATGAGACACCTTGATCAAATGCAGGCCTTCTCCAGGATTGTTGAGCTACGCTTTTGCTATTGAGGGGCCAGCCGGCTTGTGGGCTTAGATGAGAATATGGCATCCTCTGTGGCTGGATGCGGAGAATGTCCAAGCCCAAAGTTGAGCATGAGAAAACCGTCCCTGTCATGGTGATGTTTTGCGTGCAGGTGAAGCTTGATGAAAGGGTTTTGACCTCCTCTTCTTTCACTTGACCAGAAAAGCAAAGCTGAGAGATGTGCGGCACCTCCTCCAGAACTGTGATGGCTGTGCTGCTGCTTTCTGATCCTCCCTCTTAGCTGTGGTCTTCCCTTCCAGGGTGCAGTTCTCCATCAGGGCCCGAGTCTGTGCAGGTGTCTTCTCCTGCCACCAAGCTGCTCACCCTGGAGGAGGCACAGGCACAGAGGGGAGGCCACAGCAGCTCTCCCGCTGTGACAGAGAGCAGGGACATGGACGTGGAAGAAGGCCCCGCAGCAGTGCGGGGGAAATTCCACACAATCATTGACTTTCCGTCTGCAAGGTAAAGAGGACTTTCTTTTCCAGCAGCTTCCTATCAGACTTGCTTGGGTGGGCTTTTGTGGGTTTTTCTCCACTATTGCTAGTGCCAAAACTTGCAGAAGCTACATGACGCCAATGGTGAGTGTGGTGGTGTACTGAATGTCCCCTCCCTTTGGACTCTGAGGTTCAACTAACAGGCATGCTCTGCATCTGGGTTGACATGGCTGAGGGGAATGTAGCCAGCAAGACTCCAGGGCTGAGCTCTAGGAATGGAACTATCCTCAACTGTGTGAATCAGAGCGAGCTTCAAAGTTGTGTTTCAGCAGGAACCAGGCAGTGCTAGGAACAAGCAAGTGTTGGCAAGAGCTCAGGGCAGCTCTTCCCTCACCCTGCACCATGCACGACTCACACCGCTCCCTCTTTTCTCCCTCCAGACCAAGTCCACCCAGCAGGGTGAAGGAATCCCCAGCATGCAGTTGGTGTTCCTGCTTCAGGCCCAGAAAACCATCCTCTGTGGCCAAACGCCAACTGCAGCGCGATGCCAGGGAGCCCTCAGAAACAGAGGTGGTGGTCTTGGCAGGTAAGGGTGCACATCCAGCTGTCAAAACCCTGCTTGTCAGCGCCATGGAATTCATGCTTGGAGTCCACACAAAAGAGAAAGACAAACAACAAAAGCGCAACAGGTCCTTTCGAGACAGTGCTCCTACTGTTGCTATTGTCCTATTGGCTTTGTCCTACTGCCACTGCATAAGCAAATCTCAAGAACCACTCTCATCATTCAGCTTGTGCAAGTTTGCCACTAACTGTTTGCCTGTGTATCTACTCCTTCCTAGGTGAACCGAGCCCTCGTCCACGCAGAAGAGCCAGAGCGTATAGCGATGCTTCACTGTGTGCTTCCATCAATGCAGAGCTGCTAGGAAGCACAAATCGCTGCGGCTCGGATGACAGCCTTCCATATAACACCAGTGATGGAGTGAAGGTGCTCATCCAAGTGGAAGCCCTCATCTCTCCCAGCTGTGCAGAAGACGCTGACCTGAGCCTGCCAGAAACAACGCTTACCGAGCTGGACTGTGATGGGGCATCATTGCAGTGCAGCCCAGCCCAAGCACAGCCCGAGTGCCCCGACAGCAGCAGCTCCATGCAGGAGCAGGTCAGCGTCAGCCAGGAGGAGCCGAGCCTGGTGGAGGGGGACGTAGAATCAGAGCTCCAGTCCCAGGCACCGGGCAGCAGCACGAGCTCTGAGCCCCTCTCTCCTGAACAAGAAAGGATGAGTCCCATGTGTCCACCGGACCTCTCACCAAAAAGCCCTCCTGGCTGTGAATGAATAAAAGCACGCTGGTGCTGGATCAACGCCTTGACTGCCTTCTGAGTCTTCATTCCCAGGGATTGGGCTGGATGCAAGCAACAGCAAGGCAGCTCATGTTGCAAGGCTATGGCTGTGGGCTGTGCGTGCAGCAGAGCTGCGGGTTTGTTCCCATTTTGTCTGGCTGTGGGATGCCTCAGCGAGAGCTGTGCTCCCGTAGTGTATGGTAGCAAAGAATCTCCAGCATCCGGGATGCTGCTCATGATCATGCCCAGCTTCCGTGCTATGGCTGTGGCTTTGTGATGCTTTTGAGTGAGGGATGCCTCGGCTGGTCCCCGCCAGCTCTCTCGTCTCTCCCGCCGTGTCCATTCGTGGCTCCCAGCTACGAGCTGGCCCTGCAGAGCATCTGCAGCCCTGTCAGCATCAGCATCCAGCAGCGGCAGGAGGAGCTCCCCGTGAGCAGCATCTGCCCGTCCCTCCCCCCGGGCTCTCATTGGTCAGCGGCAGCTCTGTGCGTCCCCCTGCGTCTGATTGGTCAGCGGCAGCTCTGTCCCTCCCCAGGGCTCTCATTGGTCAGCGGCAGCTCTGTCCCTCCCCCGGCGTCTCATTGCTCAGCGGCAGCTCCGCCGGCTCCCATTGGCTGAGCCGCCGTGCGCGGGAGCGGCCGTTGGGAGCCGGCAGTGTCAGGCGCGGCTCTCGTCAGCGAAGCGCCGCTCCGGCAGCCCGGGCCGCCCCGCAGGAGAGCGCGGCGTCGGCCGGAGCTGTCCGGGCAGCAGCGAGCCGGAAGCCGCGGCACAACGGGAGCGAGTGCTGAGGACAGCTCCGCCGGAGGTGTGCGGGAGAACGGGAGCGGGAGAGGGAGAGGAGCCCTGCGCGGCCCCCCAAGCACACTGCCCTCCCCTCCCCCGTGGAACTCCCGTGGGGTTGGGCTGTGGGATGTGGCTTGGGGATGGGTGGTGGGATTGGGACGGATGGAGGCCCCAGGTCCCAGTGCTACAGTGCTGCTGGCAGCATCTGAACCCAGCTGGATGCCTACAGCACAGCCTGCTGCATGGAGCCTTTTTTGCGGGGGGAGGGGTTGGGCTCCATGATCTCCAGAGGTCCCTTCCAGCCCCTACAGTTTTGTGATTCTGTGATTGCAATCGTTGCTTCTTGCAGCAGTAGAGTGTTTCAGAAGAGAGAAAAAGATGGCGGCCATGAACTGGCTTTCTATGTATGGTAAAGCTGTGTTGAGAGCTGGGCTGACTATTGCAGCTGAAAATGCGTGCCAAGTGTGCAGACGCAGAGGAATAACTTTTCCCCGCAGGTGGAGCTTGTGTAAGGTAGGTGTCCTTGCTAGGTGAGCTTCTGCTTTAAAGCATCAAGTAGTAATTTTAAAAGCAAGGTTGCCAGTTCTTTTTTTCCCCAAGTGATTTTTAGCCGGGAGAGATTGGAGGTGCTGTTTGGTGATGGAAGACGGAGAGAGGAAAAGCAAGTAAAAGGCATGCTGTGCATAGCCACCACATGCCATGGGCACCGTTGTCGTCCTGCACAAAGGAGGAGCAGCTCAGCAAGCTTGGCCTGGGCCGTGGGAGGGAGCATAAAAACATCTGGACCAAGCGGAAACGAGTTAGTTCTTGAGGTTGGTTGTTTTCTGCTGTTTGTGCCACGTCCTGTTGCTCAGTGGTAGATCTGTTCACGTTCAGTGCTAGCCGGAATGTCCCCGAGCATTTTTGTTTCAGCTGTCGCAACGCTTTGTTCCCTTGCTGCTGGGCTGGGGCGTTTGAAGAATGATGCAGGTGCTGGTGCCCAGCCAGGCTTTGGGGCTGAGTCTGCAGAGCAGGGTATGTGTGTGGCAGGAGTGAGGCTTGTGGGGGAGCAGGCCAGGTGGAATCCAGTACTTTGCTCTTGTTCTCAGTGCTTGTTTTTGCTCAGGAGGGCAGGTGGTGAACCTCATGAAGCAATGCCTGCAGACGGGGTTTGCAGGAGCAAGAGGTCCTGCAGGCCTTGTGTGACGCCCATGGAGCTGTAGCGAGGCTGCGTCAGTGTAAAAGAGCAGTAATCCCCGGAGGCGTGAAGGTGAGCTGTGGGTTCCAGTAGTGCAGGAGGGGATGTACGTGCTCAGGGTTTGGCTGCTTCTGCGTGTGTTAAGTGAGTGTGATAGCACTGCTTGGTCCATTTGAGTGTTTGGAACAAGTGTGACGTCCTTTGTGCTGGAGTCGTGTGGAAGGAGTCCTATGTGTTTGCGACTTGACTTGAAGCCAGTGGGCATCACGGAGGAGTAGGGGTAAGGGATGAGTCGAGGCAAGCTGGGGTAAGAGGATGAGGCGTAGGAACAGGAACCTCTTTGGCCGATCTGAAGTGCTGCCATTCTCTTTTTGGTTTAGGAATCTCTGTGTTTTTTTTGATGAAGATGAAACTCATTGTCCAGCTTGTGAGTGAATTCATTCAGCCCTGCTAGTCGGTGAAATGGATACTTCTGGTGTGACGTGCGGCCCCCTCCCGCCTTCTCAGATCAACCAAGTTGGCAAGGCCTGGCTCTTGGTTGGTGAGCTGTGCCCAAGGTGAGAGAGGTGCTCTTCTGGGCTTGACGTGCGGCAATCAGACCGTATAGCCAGTATAGGATATAGAGCAGGCATGTGTTTCCTGGTGGCACGCGTACTCCCTGGTGCAAGGGGGATCACTCCACCTAACATTCACACTAACTTGCCCTGTAGACATCTAATCAGCTCCCTGCCCCGTGTTTTCGAGCTGCTCTCCAGTCCTTATCTCGATGGCCTTCATCCTCCCTGTTATTCCTGACCTAGTGTCTGTGAAAGTGCTTGCAATCCCTTGTTTTCTAGCACTCTCTACCTAAACTCTATTTGCCTCTTATTTCTACTTTGTGCAGCTACTTTCCCTTTTCTTGCTGTGAGGCCCTTCTCTCTCTAACTGCAGGCTCCTGTTCTCACTCTTCAGTTCCCCCTTTTTCTATAGTCTAGCAAGATCATTTTTATTCTGTTCTACGTGTCCCAAAATAGGCCCCACTTCCCACCTTTGGCCTCAACGCATTGTCTCTTCCATATCTCCTTTTTCTTTCTAGCACTCCGGCACAGGCAGGCAGAGCATCTCATCATGACACAGGTAAAACGTCCCAACAGCACCAAGAGGATGCAAACTAGGAAGAGCTGCTTTAACCGTCCTGGATTCAGTAGCCAGCTAGTAAGCAAGTTCCCTAAATCTCCTTCCCAGCCGGGGTCATCCTGACTTGTCCTAGGCAGGACTTTCATCTGTTCCCAAACTTTCCATCAATCTCTCTCGATTCTTAAATCCTTCTTGCTGTAAGCAAAGCGACTCTGATTTATTATTGTGCATACCCCTCGTTCCTTGGCTGTTAATCGGCCTAGTGCCATCTGGAGCACTATTCTGGAGCACAGCTTTGGATGAAGGGGATACTTCTTCTTGGATTGCTCGTAATGCATCTGTTTTGGCATTCTCCACGGTTTCCAGAGTTGCAGAAATATTTACTATAGCTTTTTCTAGCTGGGTAACTTCTAGAGCCGGGATAAGAGCTCTCAGAAAGCTGTGGTATCCCTTGTTCTATATAGCTAGGGGGTTGTATGTACACTTTGTTTGAATCCCAGGGGTCCTCAGGAGTCCCCAAGCGATCTCCTCATGCACCATGGTCTGGACTATTAAGTATCCTGTAGTGCAAGTCCCTGTCCAATGTAAAGGTACTGCATTCCGTGCCTGAGCGTCCCCACATAACCACCATGTGGTATCCATGAGGTAACTGACATGGCCTGGCCATCTTTTCCTGAAGAGTGAACGATGCTCCCATCCCTACAATTCCGAGTATGTTCTTCTCTGAGAGCCAGAGACCCCACCTATACCGTCAGTTTTTCTGTCTGCAGAGATAGACCTAGTAGAGTTAGTAACTAGTCAATGCAATGTAGGTCCCTTTTGTGGCTTGTCTTCTATCCCAAACTTACACTTTCCGTGCTCTAGCCAACCTGGTAGGGTCCACTGTAGTGCCACTATCCCATAAAGGGGCACCTTTCTCTCCCCTTTAGGGAGGGCATTGCATATCCAACAAGATTTGTTGAGAGCCTGGCCCATTTTCTCAGTTCTTCAGAAGTAGCTCTTCTCTTGCCAAGCTGTGAGTACTACCCCAGTCATACTGACCATTCTCAAACTCTTATCCATGCTTTCGGATCCTGATTTTCAGTGGTCCTCTCTCTTGTGCTGTCCACTGTGGTCCTGGTGCTCTCTTCAGGCAGGTACGATGTATCCACGGTGTAAGCCCCTCTACCTTGGCCATGGTCTATAAGGTGTGTGCAATTGCCAATCAATTCCCAGTCATGTGCTTCTTTGTTGGACCACCTTGGCAAAAATGTGGGCCATGATCTGCTGAGAATGCTCCAGGAACCCCGAACCTTGAAATTAACAGCATGTAACAGCATTTTCGTTACTTCGCCAGCCTTAGGAGTCCTCCAGGGAAATACCTCTGGCCATCCCCAAAAGCTATCAGTTAGTGCCAACATCCAGCAATCCCCCCCTTTTCTTGGGGGTTTCAGGAAGTCACTTTGTCACTGTTGCCCTGGAAGGTTCCCTTTCCCAATAGGCCCTCTTGTAGCCCTTTGCTGGTACTAGGATCATGCTTTGTAACGTCTGTTTGCCCAAGACATTTTCCTCTCCTCTCTTAGAACCAATTTCCATGGAGTACCAAAGGGCAAAACAATGTGTCCGTCTGTCAGCCTGCTCTCTTCCCTTCTAAATGATGAATTAGATTGCTGTCCTCTTGAAAATATTTTACAGGTTTTGATTGGGGTTCAGCAATTTTCAGTTGACAGTCTGGAATTAAAGCCCTCTTCAATGACCTGTTCGTTGAACCCCCTGATCCACCATGTTCTCTCCACTTTCCGGTACGGTGTTCCCTTTCTGATGTCCCTGACAATGGATGATAGCCAGGCTCTTTGTTGATTTACATCAGGCTGTTTTTCCTTGTGCGTGAGCAATCCTCACTCTCTTCAGGTGGTCCTATGAGCATGTAGCATCCCAACTCCACAATTAGCATCTGTGCGTCTATGTCAGGCTCTTGTCAAGGCAGTTATTTCAGGCTTCCTAGAGACAGTCCCCCCAGGTCATGGTTGTGTTTCGGTGACCTTGTCAGTAGCAGTTCCTGCATATCCTGCCTTACGGTTTCCTTGTCTCACCAACCTGCTTGCATCAGTAAGCCAGGTGTCTTCTGCATCTTCTAAGGATTCGTCTTTCAGGTCCAACTGGTAACAGTGTGTAGCTTCGGTTGTTTCAAAGCAGTCCTGAAATGGTTGTTCTCCGGGAATTCCGCTAAGGAGAGATGCTGGGTTGACAATATGAGTTGCAGTTATTTCTGCATCATCCTGCTGTACCAGGATGGCCTGGTATTTCAGGAAGCCCTGGGGGTGAGAGCTCATGCCCCCCTTTTACCTCCAAAACAGTATAGACACTGTATGAGATATTCCAACTGTTCTTCTTTGGCCTAGCGTAGATGTCCCAGGTTCTTGAATGTTGAGCACTGGTGCAGCCACCACCCTTAACCACTCTGGCCATCTCTTACTGAGTTCCTGAAGGGGCTTTACCACCAGTCCGTAGCCGTGTATCCACAGTTGGCACCCTGCTGTCATTCCTGAGAATGTACGGAGTTCCTCGGCACTTTGTGGCTCAGGGCTTTGGCAGATGGCTTCTTTCCTGGCAGTCCTTGAGGTTCCAAGTCCAGCTGTAGCCTCCTATCCCAGATAGGTCCCTTGCCGTTGAGTTCTTGGTGCCTTCTGTTGAGAAAGTCGATCATCACTGAAACCAAGAAATTCAGCACATTTGCAGTCCATTGCACACAGCCCTCTTTGTTTCTGTGGCATCCACATGCTGCAGTCAAGTTGCACCGTGGGATGGAGGAACCCAAATCTCAGGCTCCCGAGTTGAGCAGTTCTCCAAAATCCTTGGGCTGTTCTCACAGCCCTGGCTAACACTGTCCAGGTGAACGGAGTCTTTTTTGTCCCGGACTGGGGCTCTCCTATTCAATGGCAAATCACCTTAGGCTTCCTTTGGCCAAACCAGGCAGGAAAGGCATCCTTCACATCCAGAAGGCAAACTCCACCTACTCATTCCCTAACTTAGTTACTAAAGTGTATGGATCATATGGATTCATCGGAGAGATTGGAGTATTGTATTTGGATTCACATTCAATTAGTAATCCAAAATCCGAAAGTTATCTATGGTTTCTTTTCTCCTTCTCCACTTGCATATCCTCAAAGGGCACTGCTTAACCCTGAGTGGGCTAGCCGTAGCTCTTGCTTTGAACTTAGGGCTGCATTTTGGCTCTACCAGGCATCCCTGATAGCCACACGGCTAAGCATACCTTAGTGAAGATTTCTGTAACTTCTGAGGTTACCCCATTGTTTGTCCCTGTTTGCATTAAAGCCAGACTTACCATTTTCAGTCAGTTCATCTTGTTTGACCCTTAGCACCAGTGTTATTGAATTGACTCTCTGCATCCATTTGTTCTGATGAGTCTTGCCAGAGGAACGGTGTTGGAGAACCTGGCATCTACAGGCATGTATGTATTCCTCCTTATTTTCTCAGCCTCTCTTGAAGTGATCCCAAAAGGGAAGCCTTTTCTTGTTGGGCAGTAGCTCCGACTTGTGTTGCAAAATCATCTCCGGGCAGTAAGAGGCACCCGTGCCCACCGGAAAAGAAACCTCTTTCTCCTGCTCTCCTAGCTGCAATTTCACCGGTGGATTTGCTAGGAATAACTTCCCAGGTTGCCATTCTTCAGCTTTTGCAATCAGAGATGGTTGGATTTCTGCACCGCTGTCTCATTTCCCTGCAGTTGGCACAGTGCTTTTGCTCCAGCGGGGCTGGAACCCTCTCCCTCCACGGGCTCTTCCCGGCTCCTCCCCTACCTCTTTCTGAGGGGACCTCTGGGTCCTAGGGCTCTACTCTACACCGCAACAGGAACAGCTGTTGCTCTTCCCAATGGCCTTACTATCTCTGTTCCTCAATCCGTTTTTTTCCTTTCCCTTGCTCAGCTCTCTTTGGATCTACCACCCTGTTCCACCTTGCTCATCTTGGCCTTCCTCAGCCTGCGTCCTTCTGCAGCTTTTCCCTTCCCAAAGTCTCAGCACTACATAAACAACTAGCATGACATTTCAGTTTCACCTCCTCCTCTCCTCCCCGGAGATTTCCAGTGTTAACAGTGGAATTTTGGGTTTCCGAGATCTCTGCACGTGAAGGCTGTTCTCACTGCCAGTGCCCCATCCTCTGCACCTCCCCCCCTTTGCATGTAATGCTGTTTACAACACCACTCTCTGTGTGGGTCCGGGGCGGGGAGGGGGTGTGGAGGGTTGCTCTCCTGCCGGTGCGGATACACTCACTTTCTCTGTAACCCTTTTTCCTTTGTCCCCTCTTCATCCCCTCAGTTACACTTCCACATACCCTCAGTCATGCTTCTGTTTCCCATTAGCAATTACACTTACTTCTGCCATGAAAACCGTTTGTCCTATTCCCTTCAGAACCCACCATTCAAACAGCACAGTTCTTCAGTGTCCATAAACACCCAGTACTTAGTCTCGTGATGAGAGCACTCCATTCTAACAACTGGTCATGTTACTTTATGGACCTTCCCTCCTTAAGAAGAACAGGAACTGCAAGAAGGTATGATAGTTACGGGTCCCCTTCCGATGCCGCTTCTTATCATCTTCTAACTTCCACATTAAGCACCACTGATTGCAATACTTGGTGAGAGTTTCCTTCCTCAGGGTGCCTCCAGGTTCCCCTGCAGTATCCCACCAGTGTGCCAGTGCACATCCCAACGGGGCTTCTTTGGGAATTTCCTTCCCCTGGGAGCCTCCCACGATGTTGACCAAATTCTTCTTGATTCCTCATTTCCTCAGAGTTTCCACAGGCAACCCTGGACACCGCCTACTGATCTTGTTCAGATGTGAACACTTGGATCTCACAGATCTCACAGAAGCCTGACCACCTTCCTTGACACGCTTCCCCGCAATCAGAAGACAGTACTATGCAAACAGGCTGACCCTCATTCCCTGCAAGGAACGCATCTCACTCACACCACACTCACTCTGATCTTTAGAACAAAAGCCATGGTTTCGACGTAGGCCACAATGCTGACGACGTCTTTTAGCTGGCATCTTCATAAGGCTAGTACATGAGTCAGTAAGCTTTCAGGTTTCTCGGAAAGTCAGCTGGACCTGAAATGATTAGATCCACGGTACGGAACACTCAGCAGATGGTGAGAACAATCACACAACCTAGAACTCCCACTCCTATCTCGCTGTTTCCAGAAAAAGGAGGGAGAGCTGTTGCTCTTCCCTTGCGTCTGACTTGCAGGTCCCCTTCCCCAGGCATCCTGTGAGGCCCTTCTCAGAGTCTCTAACTGCAGGGTCCCGTTCTCACTCTTCAGGCTTTGAGACATGCCTTCCAGTTGCACGTTGTGTTCTTTGTTGTGTTGACCTCTTGAGCTCCAGCCCTAAGGGAGGATCCGAGCGGTAGCGCAGAAGGAACGGTTTAGAGTGGAAGTGCACTGCAAAGGGCCGGAGGCAGCAGGAGCAGGGAAGTGATCATCGCCACTGTACTGCACTCAGCACTGGTGAGTCCTCTCCTTGAGTAGTGTGTTCAGTTCTGGGCCCCTGACTAGAAGGGGGACCCTGAAAGCCTGCAGTGTGTCCAGAGAAGCGCAATGAAGCTGTGAGGGGTGTAGAGCACAAGTGTGATGGGGAGCGGCTGGGGGAAGTGGGATTCCTTAGTGTGGAGAAGAGGAGGCACAGGGAAGACCTTCTCCCTCTGTCCAGTTACGCGACGAGAGGTTGTGTTGAGGTGGGGGTGGTCCTCTTCTCCCGTGGAACTAGTGCTAGGATTAGAAGGAATGGCCTCAGGTTGCATGAGGGGAGATTGAGGTTGGATGGGAAGTACAACTTCTCCCAGTGAGTGGTCAGCCGCTGGAGCGGGCTGCCTGGGGAGGTGATAGAGTTCCTGTCCCTGCAGGTGTTCAAGGGACACTGGATGTTGTAGTGAGGGACGTGGCTTAGTGGGAAGGAAATGGTGGTGGTAGGTGAATGTTCGGACTGGATGATCATGGAGGTCTTTTCCAACGTTGCTGATGCTATGATTGTAGGAGAGGCATCTGGTGGGTGAGTGCTTTGCAGGGTGAGCGTCCCCCTGCTGGAAAGCAGGCAGCTGTGGTCTTTGCAGACAGCCACATCCACGGGGATTGGAGGCTTCTGAACCGGAACCTTGTTATTCCCGTCTCGTGCCCGCTAAGTCACGTTGTTTGAAAGCAGCACCTTGGCGGCAACCTTGATTTCTGCAGCCTTCTCTGAGCTTTGTGCCACGAGAGCTGTGCCGCTTCTCCCTGTGATGTGAGAGGGTCTGGAAGGCCCTGCAAGAAGTCTGGGTAGGTGATGGCAGTGTCTCTTCCTTTCCCCGCCGGTGCTGGACATAGCGGGGAACGGGAGTGGGGGACATCCCAGCAGTGGGTTCCTACCTCAGCAGAACGGAAGGGCTGTTCTGATGGGTGTAGTTGAAGTGGAGTGAGTCTGAGGCTGATGAGAGAAACGAGGGGCCTGTGAAAAAAAGGAGCATGCTGCATTTTGTGGCGCAAGATGTTCTGGGAACTGCTGGTAACAGTGCCCACAGACTTGGATGAATCTTCAGTCAGGTGCAGGGACGCGTAATGCTCATCGTAGATGTCACGCTGACAGCAGCAGTAGAGAGACAAATTTCATAGGGCTGCATGCTTTTTTTTTTCCTTTTGTTTCAGTCCTAGCCGTGGAAGCATAGAAGCGTTACCCAGACCAATTGAGCATTTGTCACCTGGGCTTTCTACCAATGCCATAGGCAGTGGAAGTCAGCATCGCAAGCATCCGTGAGAGCCCTGCAAAAGACTGGTGAGAGTTACCCTGGCGGCCTCCTTTGGCAACCTCAGGTCTCTGTAAGCTCTCAAGCTTTGTCGTAAGTCCCCCCGTGGTGCTGACTCAGCTCTCCCTGTCTTTGGTGTAGGAGAGCTGGTCTTGAACTCCTTCCTGTTTCCTGCCTATCATCTGCTCCCTGCTTTGCCCATGGCCCAGCGAGCCTTTTATTCCTCGCCCTCAGATTTGCACGTGTGGATGAGAGCATCTGCTTATGTACATGTGCACTTATGACAGTGCACTGCACGTCTGCTGCCATTGCTTTGCAGCCCTCGTGTGGTGGAGCACCACAGAGTCCTTTGCTTACTCCCCCCTTCCCGGTGGGATGGGGGAGAGAATTATGGGGGAAAAAAAAAGAAGGTGGAACTCATATGTTGAGAGAAATCTCTTTCCAAAGGTAGAGAAAAGGACAGAAGTAATGGATGCACGCACACACACACACACACATATATATATGAATGTATGTAAGAAGTGATGTAGAAGCAGTGGCTCAGCACCTCCCAAGCAATGGGCAAGCAGAGGAAGAGAGTGAGATGAGCTCCCACCCCGTCCATAACCCCTTCCACCTGATGTCATATGGTATGGAATATCCCTTTGGCCCGTTGACATCAGCTGTCCTCATTTGGTTTCCTCCCAGCTCCTTCTTGAGAGCTTTGCTGAGAACGGCCTTGGCTCTGTCCAGGTCTGCTTCTCAGAAACTATAAACACGAGAGTGTTCTCACTGTCATAGCATCATAGCAGACACTGAAGAAAAATGGATCCCACCTGAGACTAAGACAGCCCCCCAGTGTCCGTGCAGCGAGCCGTGTGGGGCTGCAGGTCGTGCATTTCCCTGGCAGCATTGGCCAGGGGTGCTGGGGAGGTTTGCGTGCTCAGCTTGGGCATCGCGCTGCTGTGCCTGTCAACACAGCATGCTTCGTGCTCTCCGAGCAACAGAACAGCGTTTCATCAACAAGGTGCCGAAATATTTACTGGAACCAGATGCATTTGTGTCTCTGAGGCTGGGTTTACCCAACGAGCTCTTCTCGAAGGAGCTGTTTTGATTCCCTTTGTCCGTGTGCGAGATGCGCTTATCCCACTTGTGTTCTGTGCTTTGGTATTACTCTTGGTGGGCAGAAGGAGCTGGTGGATTCAGCAGCAGTAGATTCTGTTGGTTTCCTCTGTGCTGCTTCATCCCTGGAGCTTGCTGCTGCACGGAAGAGTACAATCGTGTTTATCCCAAGGCTGCTGTAAAGGGGAGCCCGGTTGGCGTAGCAGTGATCAGCAGCTAACGGGCTGTGCAGAGGAGGGCTTTGCAGAAGGAGCAGGAGTGCCTGCGTCCATCTGTATCCTCGGATACGTTCTGGCAGTGAGGCAGCAGCTGTGGCCACAGTGACTGAATGCAGACTTGGCAAGACCCCCAAGGCTTGGGGCTGCCACGTGGCGTTTCCTAGCCCTACCCTCCTTTATATGCCTGGCAAAGCACAGCCACCCTGCACCCAGGGCAAGCGTTTGTCTTACTGTCATGTTTCACGCTATCTTGTGAAGCTCAGGCACTGGGGGCAGCTTCCCCCCAAAGAAAAGGAGGAGGAAATGAGGTCGTCATGGAAGCCAAAAGGCAAAAATGCACTCGGGAAAGAAACTGTCGAAGCAGTCTGGTAGTAGTACTATGTATTTCTCTTCCTTTATTTCCATCCAGGTGAAAGAGATGGCTGCTCTAAGCCGCCCGTGGATGCAAAGAAGGACCCTAGTGTGGATTTGCCATAGGCCCAGCAAGAGGCTCAACAGCACCAAGCTCCGGGTCCTGCACTTTGGTCCCGACAAGCCCATGCCAGCTTCTCCAGGATTTGGCTGGGATGGAATTCCAACCACGCACTGATTTCTCGAACGCTGGGGTGCCCTTTTGGAATCCTGTGGTCTTGTGACGTGGTCTTGCCTCTCCACCTTCTCCATCCATGGTGGAGCAGCCGGGTGGCCCTTAGTGATGTCATAAGCGGCTAGAATGAGGGGAGGAGCAGCGCGTGCTGCTTCCCTTCATTGGAGCGCTTGAGCTCGGCGTGAGTACGTGGCTTGTTGCACTTGTGCACTGATTGAGTCCCTTTGTCTTCATCCCGTCTTGTGCAGCGCCTTGTAGGTAAGCTGAGACGGTGCGGGATAGACGGGTGGGCTCAAAGGCTTGAGAAGTGCTGGCTGGCAGAGCTCCTAGGATCATATTGCTTCGTCTGGACCGTCAAACACCATTTTCCCCCAGGCCATCACTTCCAAAGCCATCCATCAAGATGGCATTTGTCCCACGGTTTTTCCCTCGCCTTCCTTGCTAAATTGTGGAGGCTCACTGACCTGCTCTTTCTCTGTCCCCTCCCCACCCTCCGCCTGCTCCCTTGGTGCAGCTTTTGCTCGCGGAAGATCAGAGCAAAGTGACAAGGAACGGCTGCGGGTTCGAGGATCTTCTTCTACCTTGTTCTGATCTCTTGCCAGGTATGTGCCATGTTTTGTATTGCCACATGGTTCAGCAGCCCGTGTTTAGTCACACCGTGTGTAGTAACACAGCCTCGTCCAGGTGAAATGCAGCTCTGGTCACGTGTGGGATTTCTCCACTTCCTCTCCAGCTCAACCCTCAGCAGGATGCTGCCTGTAGTGCTGGGAGCAGCTAGTGTGAAGGAAGGCAATCCCTTAGGCAAAGAGCCCTAGCCGCAGTTTGTGCAGAGCTGCACAACATGAGCCAGGGGCAGAAGCGTGCATGCTTTGGCTGTGTGAGTGTGCCCGACAGCTGTAGGGAGCACAGCGGGCATGCAGGCAGAGGAAATGCGTGGGCAAGGCTGCGGCCGGCGCTGGTGGTGAGGCTGCTGCTGGGAGCCGGGGGCTGGGGAGCAGCTCCAGCCCCAGCAGTGACACCTCTCCCTGGCCTGCTACTGCGCTCTCAGCGTGCTGCGGGCAAATGCATCTGCTGCTTTGTGCCAGAGTCCCCATCTGCTAGCAGAGGGACAGCGACTTGGTCCAATGCTGCGTATTGCAACGGCTGTCCCGTTTGAATAGACTGCACACAGTTGTTGTTTCTAGAAGTAGTTCTGAAGAAGTCTCTTGATCCAGTGCTGTGTGAGCACAGGAAATGTGTTTCTTTTCTGTTGCAGCTTGTCGCGCCTGCTGTGATGGGCATCGCGAGCAGCGAGATCAGCCGTGGGCCTGACCGGGCGTTGACGGAGGTACAGTGTGAAGCTCTGTTCCCTGACTTGAGCCAGCAGTGTGAGCCACAGGTGTGCTCTCCTGCTTTTCAAGAGAGAGAGCATCCTTCCGGCTCTCTCGGTGTCACTAAAGATGTCAGCTTAAAAGCTTCATTGCCTTGCTAGTGCCATGTCACCCTGAGATCCTCTTTGTTTGTCCTCAGCTCTTCACCATGGCCTGTGCTCTCTGTTTCAGCCTGAGAAGCAGGGGAAGCCCCTGCTGGTCCGTGAGGAGTCATCTTTGAATATTCCAGCTATTGCTGCTGCCCACGTGATCAAGAGCTACGTTGCCCAGGCAGCGGATGAGCTCTCCTTGGAGGTAAGCAGAAAAAGAAGGCATTCCTTGTTGTCACGGACAGAAGAGTATAGGGACGTGTGAACGAATCATGAGGAATATCCTCATCCGTGTGGTATGTAAGGCAGTGACTCTTGTACCTTGCAGAAGAAGGGTGCCATTTCAGCTGTGCTTTCCTCCCAGCTGTGCTGACGCTGGGATTGATGTTGCAATGTCTTGCAGGTGGGAGACCTGGTGTGCGTTCTTGCTATGCCAGCAAAGGAGCAGAGCCCCTGGTGGAGAGGCAAGCGTGGCTTTCAGGTAGGCACAAGCTTCAGACTCATGGGCGCAATTGCAGTCAAGTCAGGAACGGCAGCTTCGAGCTGCTCTGCCCGCACAGGGTGGCTTCTGGACATCAACAGTTTCCCTGTGTCGCTGTCAGAGGACTTTCCCTTTGGCTCTGGGCTTGGGTAGGAAACTGTCTCCTCATTTGACTTAGAAGCAAGAGACTCTCGTGCTCCATACGCAGTCAGAAGTTGACCACCTCTGTCTATTGTACAAGCACGGAGGACAGAGCCATCTTCTCTGGAACTAATTATTGCTTTTGTAGGTCTTCTGGCTGCAAATGTTGAATGAGGGTTACTTTTCTGCAGGCCATTCTTTCTTGGTTGAACAGTTGAGGCCTGAGAAATGCTGCATTCAGTATTCCATCCCTCTTTTTGTTCTTTTTCCAGGTTGGGTTTTTCCCCGGGGAGTGCGTGGAGCTCATTAACGGAAAACTTCCTGAGGCCCTCATCAATTCAGTGCCAAAGCCAGGTACGGATGTTACATGTGATGGCGCGGGGAAGTCACATGGAGTCTTTTTCTGGGTGTGTTCTGTGTTGAATACCTCCTTTATCCATCCCACGTTCTCCTCTGTGTTGATGATCCTTCCTGCATCCCACGGGGCGTAGGGCTGCTGTTTTGTAGGCAGTGAGAATGAGGACTTGGGCAAATGCTCGAATCCTTGTAGAATGCAGTGTTGGCAATGTTCTTGCCGCTTTGACGCGCTCTGTAGCATGTGTTTCCGCTCAGCCTGGTCCCACTGAGCCCAACCTGAAATGAACTGGTTTCTTCCTTTTGTTGTGCAGTGCCAAAGAAGCGTGGCAAGCTCCTCAGCTTCCTTCGTTCCTTCGTGAAGTCCCGCCCAAAGGAACCGAAGCAGCGGGAGATGGAGCTGGAGAAGGAGAAGGAAGGGGTGTTTGGCTGTGACCTGGGAGAGCATCTTCTCCACTCTGGCCGTGATGGTAAGGAACAGCCCGTTCCCGAGAGCTTCCTCCCTCTGTTGGGCATGACAAGATGAAAGAAAGGGAGATCGTGTCTAGCAAGGGGCAGGTTGATAGCGGTGGAGAAGCGTGAGGTGGGAGTTATGGCTGAAAGGGAAGCTGAGGCTAATGCTCATAGGAGGCCGGCACACTTTTATTTGCTTAAAGCCAAAGGTGTAAGCCAATCCCACGCTAGCCTGAAAACCAAGGAAGCCTTTTGGCCCAAGAGAGTGTAGTGCGTCAGTTTCCTAGCTCTTCTGGACATGAGGTCTCACGCCTCCATTCTGGTGGGAGCTGTGATGGGACTTGTGGCAGTGTCTCTGGCTTCCCCAGAATTACTTTCTGCAGGCTGCTTGGCAGGTTGTGGCATTTCTTGAAAGCCAAGAACACGTCCGTGTGCACTTTTGTCCCCGGCTCCTGCCTGCCTGTGACGTCTGCGACAGCCTTCTTTCTCCTCTATGGGGAGGCATGCAGTAGCCAGGCTGGGCTTAGTGGATGGGATGTGACAGGGGCAGCAGCTGAAGCAGGACTTGAATCGGGAGCTCAGCTAAGCGCTGGCCCTTGTTCTGTAGTCCCCCAGGTCGTGCAGAGCTGCGCTGAGTTCATTGAGCAGCACGGCGTGGTGCAGGGGATCTACCGCCTGTCCGGCGTGGCGTCCAAGATCCAGAAGCTGCGGTAAGAGTGCTTCTGGACTGTATGTTGTCTTGCTTTGGAGTTGTTTTCCTCTTTCTCCAAGGCCTCTGTTTTTGTGTCCTTCTCTCCAGCCATGACTTTGAGTCGGAGTAGATTCCGGAGCTCACCGTCCGGGACATTCACAGCGTGAGCTCCCTGTGCAAGATGTACTTCAGGGAGCTCCCGAGCCCTCTGCTGAGCGAGCAGCTGCATGGCAAGTTCTCGGTAAGCACAAGGCAATGGCCTTCATGTCCCTCGTCGTGGCCTTTCCCATCCACACACACGCCTGCGCACCTTTTTTTGGTCTTTTTTCTGTTGAAGTTGGGGTTTTGATGGACGTCCAGTGGGTGTCTGTGTACAACCAGCAGCTCGTGCTTCCTGCACACCGGGTGCACCGTAACACCTGGTGTGTGCATCCTGCCATTGGAAATGTGGGAGATGGGAGCAGCAGTGCCCTCTGCAGCTCTGAGGCCTTTTTTCTGTTAGCCCCATGCGCTTGACTCACATGATGTGTGTCTCATTCCCTTTCTGCTTTCTTCCAGGACGCTGTTTGTGCCGGTACAGATGAGGAGCAGTTGGTCAGAATGCAGGAGGTCATCCAGCAGCTGCCCGCGCCTCACTACAGGTCAGAAAACTGCTGCCTTCAGTCTGGGGAGCTCAGCCCTGCTGCACTTCAGAGGGCGATGATGCGATGGCAGGCTTTGTCTCACGCTGGCAACGTGATGCCTGTGTGTGTTGAAGTGGTGGATGGCTGCGTGGGGTGAATGGATTGGGTCAGCTCCTGGGCACGGGGGCATGGCTGGTGCAGCTGATTGCTGCAGCTGTGCTGTGCTGGGGCTTGGTGCTGCAGTGTGGCACTTGGGAAAGCTTGATCTACTTGCTAGTAGCAAGAACAAGCAGTGGCATGAAGTGAGGTTTGTTTGGTGAATGTGAGCATGGCGTGCTCAGTGGTGCTGAAGGTTTGGCTCTTGCTTTCCAGGACGCTGGAATACCTGCTGAGACACTTGGCTTGTCTCGCTGGGAGCTGCTCCATCACAAACATGCCCGCTAAGAACTTAGCGATTGTGTGGGCTCCCAACCTCTTCAGGTAAACTTCTTTTTCCGTCTCAGCACAAGGCTTAGACCTGTTCTCCCCACGGGCACAGTTTGGAGAGGACGACAATTTGTGCTCTCTTGGTTTTGTCAGATGGGGCTGGTGTGTCCTTGATCAGCCGGGAGAATGTCTTCAGTGGCATCAGTGCTTGCCCACTGCGGAAGTCTCCAGAGCCCAACTGGACAGCCTTTGGCTGCCCAAATGCCCAAACGTGGGGAAACAATCTCGGGTCAATGACTTCTCCAATCTGCCTTTTCTACAGATCCCAGCAGAACGAGGCTGCCTGCGCCAGCGGAAGAGCTGCCTGCGTGGAACTGCAGAGGCAGTCGGATGTGGTGGAATTCCTCATCACCCACACCGACGTCCTCTTCTGCTCCAGCTCCACATCAGGCGTTGGAGATGGAGCAGGTGAGCGTCTTCCTGCATGAGCTTTGTCTTGATGAGACACCTTGATCAAATGCAGGCCTTCTCCAGGATTGTTGAGCTATGCTTTTGCTATCGAGGGGCTATCGATGTGCGGCAGCTCCCCCAGAACTGTGATGGCTGTGCTGCTGCTTTCCGATCCGCCCTCTTAGCTGTGGTCTTCCCTTCCAGGGCGCAGTTCTCCATCAGGGCCCGAGTCTGTGCAGGTGTCTTCTCCTGCCACCAAGCTGCTCACCCTGGAGGAGGCACAGGCACAGAGGGGAGGCCACAGCAGCTCTCCCGCTGTGACAGAGAGCAGGGACATGCAAGTGGAAGAAGGCCCCGCAGCTGCGCGGGGGAAATTCCACACAATCATTGACTTTCCGTCTGAAAGGTAAAGAGGACTTTCTTTTCCAGCAGCTTCCTATCAGACTTGGTTGTTCGGGCTTTTGTGGGTTTTTCTCCACTATTGCAAGAGCAAAAACTTGCAGAAAGTACTTGACGCCAATGGTGCGTGTGGTGGTGTACTGAATGTCCCCTCCCTTTGGACTCTGAGGTTCAACTAACAGGCATGCTCTGCATCTGGGTTGACATGGCTGAGGGGAATGTAGGCAGCAAGACTCCAGGGCTGAGCTCTAGAAATGGAACCGTCCTCAACCGTGTGAATCAGAGCGAGCTTCTAAGTTGTGTTTCAGCAGGAACCAGGCAGTGCTAGGAACAAGCAAGTGTTGGCAAGAGCTCAGGGCAGCTCTTCCCTCACCCTGCACCATGCACGACTCACACTGCTCACTCTTTTCTCCCTCCAGACCAAGTCCACCCAGCAGGGTGAAGGAATCCCCAGCGTGCAGTTGGTGTTCCTGTTTCAAGCCCAGAAAACCATCCTCTGTGGCCAAACGCCAACTGCAGCGCGATGCCAGGGAGCCCTCGGAAACAGAGGTGGTGGTCCTGGCAGGTAAGGGTGCACATCCAGCTGTCAAAACCCTGCTTGTCAGCGCCATGGAATTCATGCTTGCAGTGGGCTTGTTCCTCCTGCTAGCGTTCAAGCCCGTGCCTACCATCTTCGTTTCAGCCCTGTCTTTCTTTCCCAAATCTGGTGTCTCTGGTGAAGTCAAGATGTGGACCTGCCGGAGCACACCCCTCTCGTGCCTTTCCCCGAGTAGTTTTGGAAAGAGACGGGAGATGGGCACCACTGCAGTATGTCTCAGAATGATTCCTTCTGACACTTAGGATGGAAGGAAGAGTACACTTGCGACTCAGTGTTGCCTCTGTATGAGCAGGCACACGTTTAAACTGTGTAACACTGCAACAGGGTGAAGGCTTTCTGCGAGGGCTTTGGAGTCCACACAAAAGAGAAAGACAAACAACAAAAGCGCAACAGTTCCTTTCGAGACAGTGCTCCTCCTGTTGCTATTGTCCTATTGGCTTTGTCCTGCTGCCACTGCAATAGAAAATCTCAAGAACCACTCTCATCATTCAGCTTGTGCAAGTTTGCTACTAACTGTTTGCCTGTGTATCTACTCCTTCCTAGGTGAACCGAGCCCTCGTCCACGCAGAAGAGCCAGAGCGTATAGCGATGATTCACTGTGTGCTTATATCAGTGCAGAGCTGCTAGGAAGCACAAATCGCTGCAGCTCAGATGACAGCCTGCCATACAACACCAGTGAGGGAATGAAAGTGTTGATCCAGGTGGAAGCCCTCATGTCTCCCGGCGGTGCAGAAGACGCTGACCTGAGCCTGCCAGAAACAGCGGTCACCGAGCTGGACTGTGACGGGGCACCATTGCAGTGCAGCCCAGCCCAAGCACAGCCCGAGTGCCCCGACAGCAGCAGCTCCATGCAGGAGCAGGTCAGCGTCAGCCAGGAGGAGCCGAGCCTGGTGGAGGGGGACGTAGAATCAGAGCTCCAGTCCCAGGCACCAGGCAGCAGCACGAGCTCTGAGCCCCTCTCTCCTTCACCAGAGAGAATGAGTCCCATGTGTACACCGGACCTCTCACCAAAAAGCCCTCCTGGCTGTGAATGAATAAAAGCACGCTGGTGCTGGATCAACGCCTTGACTGCCTTCTGAGTCTTCATTCCCAGGGATTGGGATGGATGCAAGCAACAGCAAGGCAGCTCATGTTGCAAGGCTATGGCTGTGGGCTGTGCGTGCAGCAGAGCTGCGGGTTTGTTCCCATTTTGTCTGGCTGTGGGATGCCTGCAGCGAGAGCTGTGCTCCCGTAGTGTATGGTAGCAAAGAATCTCCAGCATCCGGAATGCTGCTGATGATCATGCCCAGCTTCCGTGCTATGGCTGTGGCTTTGTGATGCTTTTGAGTGAGGGATGCCTCGGCTGGCCCCCGCCAGCTCTCTCGTCTCTCCCGCCGTGTCCATTCCTGGCTCCCAGCTACGAGCTGGCCCTGCAGAGCATCTGCAGCCCTGTCAGCATCAGCATCCAGCAGCGGCAGGAGGAGCTCCCCGTGAGCAGCATCTGCCCGTCCCTCCCCCGGGCTCTCATTGGTCAGCGGCAGCTCTGTCCCTCCCCCGGGCTCTCATTGGTCAGCGGCAGCTCTGTGCGTCCCCCTGCGTCTCATTGGTCAGCGGCAGCTCTGTCCCTCCCGCGGCGTCTCATTGGTCAGCGGCAGTTCTGTCCCTCCCCCGGCGTCTCATTGGTCAGCGGCAGCTCTGTCCCTCCCCCGGCGTCTCATTGCTCAGCGGCAGCTCCGCCGGCTCCCATTGGCTGAGCCGCCGTGCGCGGGAGCGGCCGTTGGGAGCCGGCAGTGTCGGGCGCGGCTGTCGTCAGCGAAGCGCCGCTCCGGCAGCCCGGGCCGCCCCGCAGGAGAGCGCGGCGTCAGCCGGAGCTGTCCGGGCAGCACCGAGCCGGAAGCCGCGGCACAACGGGAGCGAGTGCTGAGGACAGCTCCGCCGGAGGTGTGCGGGAGAACGGGAGCGGGAGAGGGAGAGGAGCCCTGCGCGGCCCCCCAAGCACACTGCCCTCCCCTCCCCCGTGGAACTCCCGTGGGGTTGGGCTGTGGGATTGGGATGAGGGCTGGGGGATGTGGCTGGGAGATGGGTGATGGGATTGGGACTGATGGAGGCCTCGGGTCCCCCAGCGCCACAGTGCTGCTGCCAGCATCTGAACCGTGCCCCCCCACCCCCAACCCCTCCAGCACTGCTCCCGGTGCTTCCAGACCCATTGCAGCCCCCCAGAAGCGGGGCTAAGGCGGGCCTGTGGCTACTGGGGGCTGTGGGGAGGCTATAGGGGGATATGGGGCTGCTGTAGGGGGCTGTGCAGGGACTGTTAAGGCGTATGGGTCTGTAAGGAGCTGAGGGGGACTCTAGGGGGGATCTGGGGCTGTGGTGAGCCATCGGAGGATTTGTGGCTATAGGTGGCTGTGGGGATGTTCTGGGCGGGGGGGTATATAGTCAGGCTGCCCAGGGAGGTTGTGGATTGTCCTTCTCTGGAGATACTCCAAACCCAGCTGGATGCCTACAGTACAGCCTGCTGTATGGAGCCTGTCTTGCGAGGGGGGGGGGGGGGGAAGGGCTCCATGATCTCCAGAGGGCCCTCCCAGCCCCTACAGTTCTGTGATTGTAATTGTTGCTTCTTGCAGCAGTAGAGTGTTTCAGAAGAGAGAAAAAGATGGCGGCGGTGAACTGGCTTTCTGTGGATGGTAAAGCTGTGCTGAGAACTGGGCTGACTATTGCAGCTGAAAATGCGTGCCAAGTGTGCAGACGCAGAGGAATAACTTTTCCCTGTAGGTGGACCTTGTCTAAGGTAGGTGTCCTTGCTGGGTGAGCTTCTGCTTTAAAGCATCAAGTTGTAATTTGAAAAGAAAGGTTGCCAGTTCTTTTTTTCCCCAAGTAATTTTTCAGCCGGGAGAGATTGGAGGTGCTGTTTGGTGATGGAAGACGGAGAGAGGAAAAGCAAGTAAAAGGCATGCTCTGCATAGCCACCACATGCCATGGGCACCGTTGTGGTCCTGCACAAAAGAGGAGCAGCTCAGCAAGCTTGGCCTGGGCCGTGGGAGGGAGCATACAGACATCTGGACCAACCGGAAACGAGTTAGTTCTTGAGGTTGGTTGTTTTCTGCTGTTTGTCCCACGTCCTGTTGCTCAGTGGTAGATCTGTTCACGTTCAGTGCTAGCAGGAATGTCCCCGAGCATTTTTGTTTCAGCTGTCGCAACGCTTTGTTCCCTTGCTGCTGGGCTGGGGCGTTTGAAGAATGATGCACGTGCTGATGCCCAGCCAGGCTTTGGGGCTGAGTCTGCGTAGCAGACTGCAGAGCACTGCTTGGTCCATTTGAGTGTATGAAACAAGTGTGACATCCTTTGTGCTGGAGTCATGTGGAAGGAGTCCTATGTGTTTGTGACCTGACTTGAAGCCAGTGGGCATCACGGAGGAGTAGGGGAAGGGGATGAGGGGAGGCAAGCTGGTGTAAGAGCATGAGGCGTAGGAACAGGAATCTCTTTGGCCGATCTGAAGTGCTGCCCTTCTCTTTTTGGTTTAGGAATCTCTGAGAGCTTTTTAATGAAGAACAATCTCATTGTTCATCTTGTGAGCGAATTCATTCAGGCCTGTTAGTTGGTGTTGTTCTCTCCATGTAGCTGCAAGTGAAATGGATACTTCTGGTGTGATGTGCGGCACCCTCCCGTCTTCTCAGATCAACCAAGTTGGCAAGGCCTGGCTCTTGTTGGTGAGCTGTGCCCAAGGTGAGAGAGGTGTCTGTTCTGGGCTTGATGTGTGGCAATCAGACCGTATAGCCGGTAAGGATATAGAGCAGGCATGTGTTTCTTGGTGATGCGCGTACTCCCTGGTGCAAGGGGGATCGCTCCACCTAACATTCACACTAACTTGCCCTGTAGACATCTAATCAGCTCCCTGCCCCGTGTTTTCGAGCTGCTCTCCAGCCCTTATCTCGATGGCCTTCATCCTCCCTGTTATTCCTGACCTAGTGTCTGTGAAAGTGCTTGGAATCCCTTGTTTTCTAACACTCTCTATCTAAACTCCCTTTGTTTGCCTCTTATTTCTACTTTGTGCAGCTACTCTCCCTTTTCTTGCTGTGAGGCCCTTCTCTCTCTAACTGCAGGCTCCTGTTCTCACTCTTCAGTTCCCCCCTTTTCTATAGTCTAGCAGGGCTTCTACCTGCTAGATCATTTTG
Organism: Gallus gallus; assembly: GCF_016699485.2. Taxonomy (NCBI): domain Eukaryota; kingdom Metazoa; phylum Chordata; class Aves; order Galliformes; family Phasianidae; genus Gallus; species Gallus gallus. Next base: position 81,232,383 of record NC_052572.1, on the reverse strand, counting down.
ATTCTGTTCTACGTGTCCCAGAATAGGTCCTACTTCCCACCTTTGGCCTCAATGCATGTCTCTTCCATATCTCCTTTTTCTTTCTAGTACTCCGGCACAGGCAGGCAGAGCATCTCATCATGACACAGGTAAAACCTCCGAACAGCACCTAGAGGATGCAAACTAGGAAGAGCTGCTTTAACCATCCTAGACTCAGTAGCCAGCTAGTAAGCAAGTTCCTTAAATCTCCTTCCCAGCTGGGGTCATCCTGACTTGTCCTAGGCAGGACTTTGGTCTGTTCCCAAACTTTCCATCAATCTCTCTCGATTCTTAAATCCTTCTTGCTGTAAGCACAGCGACTCTGACTTATTACTGTGCATACCCCTCCTTCCTTGGCTGTTAATCGGTCTAGTGCCATCCTATTCTGGAGCACTGCTTTGGATGAAGGGGATACTTCTTCTTGGATTGCTCGTAATGCATCCGTTGTGCCATTCTCTATGATTTCCAGAGTTGCAGAGATATTGACTCTAGCTTTTTCTAGCTGGGCAACTCCTAGGGCCGGGATAAGGGCTCTCGGAAAGCAGTGGTATCCCTTGTTCTATATAGCTAGGGGGTTGTATGTACGCTTCGTTTGAATCCCAGGGGTCCTCAGGAGTCCCCAAGGGATCTCCTCATGCACTGTGGTCTGGGCTATTAAGTATCCTGTAGTGCAAGTCCATGTCCAATTTAAAGGTACTGCATTCCGTGCCTGAGCGTCCCCACGTAATCACTATGTGGTATCCATGAGGTAACTGACATGGCCTGGCCATCTTTTCCTGAAGAGTGAACGATGCTCCCATCCCTACAATTCCGAGTATGTTCTTCTCTGAGAGCCAGTGTGACTCGTTATCGATTCTAGGATCACACCCCACACTTTGGTTCCACCTGCAACTACACCCTATGCCTGTCAAGTCCTGTCAGCCAACCCCCACCCCACCTTTACCGTCAGTTTTTCTGTCTGCAGAGATAGACCTAGTAGAGTTAGTAACTAGTCAATGCAATGTAGGTCCCTTTTGTGGCTTGTCTTCTATCCCAAACTTACACTTTCCGTGCTCTAGCCAATCTGGAACGGTCCACTGTAGTGCCACTATCCCATAAAGGGGCACCTTTCCCTCCCCTCTAGGGAGGGCATTGCATATCCAACAAGATTTGTTGAGAGCCTGGCCCATTTTCTCAGTTCTTCGGAAGTAGCTCTTCTCTTGCCAAGCTGTGACTACTACACCAGTCGTACTGACCATTCTCAAACTCTTATCCGTGCTTTCGGATCCTGATTTTCAGCGGTCCTCTCTCTTGTGCTGTCCACTGTGGTCCTGGTGCTTTCTTCAGGCAGGTATGATGTATCCACGGTGTAAGCCCCTCTACCTTGGCCGTGGTGTGGGTGGTCAGGAGAAGTTGGTAGGGTCCTTCCCACTTTGGTTCGAGAGGTTCGTCAGAGGGAGATTGAACGTAAACATGGTCGCCTGGCAATACGTGGTGCACTGGAGCGTCAGTGCTTCAGTCAATCAGTTCCCAGTCATGTGCTTCTTTGTTGGACCACCTTGGCAAAAATGTGGGCCTCGCTCTGCTGAGATTGCTCCAGGAGCCCCGAACCTTGGAATTAACAGCATGTAACAGCATTTTTGTTACTTCCCCAGCCTTAGGAGTCCTCCAGGGAAATACCTCTGGCCATCCCCAAAAGGTATCAGTTAGTGCCAACATCCAGCGATCCCCCCCTTTTCTTGGGGGTTTCAGGAAGTCACAGTCACTTTGTCACTGTTGCCCTGGAAGGTTCCCTTTCCCAATAGGCCCACTTGTAGCCCTTTGCTGGTACTAGGATCGTGCTTTGTAACCTCTGATTACGGTCTGGAATTAAAGCCCTCTTCAACGACCTGCTCTGCCCCCTGATCCACCATCTTCTCTCCAGTTTCCGGTACGGTGTTCCCTTTCTGATGTCCTTGACAATGGATGGTAGCCACACTCTTTGTTGATTTACATCCTTGTGTGTGAGCAATCCTTGCTCTCTTCAGCTGGTCCTGTGAGCATGCAGCATCCCAACTGCGTAATTATATGGACAGATGCTATGTCAGGCTCTTGTCAAGGCAGTTATTTCAGGCTTCCTAGAGACAGTCCCCCCAGGTCATGGTTGTGTTTCGGTGACCTTGTCAGTAGCAGTTCCTGCATATCCTGCCTTACGGTTTCCTTGTCTCACCAACCTGCTTGCATCAGTAAGCCAGGTGTCTTCTGCATCTTCTAAGGATTTGTCTTTCAGGTCCGACTGGTAACAGTGCGTAGCTTCAGTTGTTTCCAAGCAGTCCTGAAATGCTTGTTCTCTGGGAGTTCTGCAAAGGAGAGATGCTGGGTTGACAATATGAGTTGCAGTTAT
>NC_052572.1:81178789-81229803 GCF_016699485.2 Gallus gallus | reverse complement strand
TACTGATACTTGCGGTTATTCCTTCCGCAGGTGCAAGACTCTACACTTGCTCTTGTTACACATCACCTGCTTGCTTATTGCCTGGCTCTCCAGCCTGTCAGCTCTTGCTGACACGGCAGCACAGCCTTCCGGTGTGCCCGGCTGCTACTCCCAGCTTTGGTCTCAGAGGCTACTTACTGAGGGTGGACACTAATCCCCTCTCAAGGCGTTGACCAAGATATTGAACGAGACCAGAGCCAGCACCACCCCAACGTTCACGCCCACTCCACAGCTCTCCAACCGCACTCTGCAAACGCCATCACCACCCTCTGAGCCTCGGCCACTCAGCCAGCTCGCAGCCACCTCACGTCTCCCACGCATCTATCCCACACTTGCTCAGCTTCATTAACCAGGATGTCGGGGGAGACTGCATCAAAAGCAGTGCTGAAGTCAAAGTAGACTACATCATTGCTCTCCCGCCAACCATAAGCTGCTGATGCCTCACAGAAGCCTAGGAGGTTGCTCAAGCACACTTCCCCTTGCTAAATCCATGCTGACTATGCCTGATGATCTTCTTCTTCTCCAACTGCTTAGCCTGGCATCTAGGACAAGCTGTCCATCACCTTGCCGGCTTCTTGTACCACAAAAGCTAGGAAAGAGGAAAAGATTTACATTAGGCATACATTTCAAGGACGCTCCAGGCAAGTGGAGACAGTGGAAAGCACTGGCAAGTCAAAGCACACCAAGAGTTCCCACGCTAGTGTTAGCTATGTGATGATAAATCATGTCCCAGGAATTCCTGCACTAGAACACACAAATCCAAAATATTAGAAGCTGCAGAGGTACAAATCATCACAAGCCAGAAGAGTCCTTTAGGGCGTGCACTCCCTGCAGTACTGACACTGGAGGATCAGAATCGTTTGAGAGGAAACTGGCATGCTAAGCTCCTTCCCCACCCCTCCCAGGAAAAGCAAAGCAACGCACCGCCGCCAGACAAACCCCACAGCACGCAGCAGGGAAAAGCAGCAAACAGCTTCACAGTGATCCCTTCATTCCCAGCCTAACTAAGAGACTACATGAGTATTGATTGGGAAATCACTACAAAGCAAAACACACCCTAAGCGTGCACAGGATGCACTCTTCCAGTCTGTCACCACCCTCTCGGGGGAAAAAAAACTTCCTCCTACTATCTAACCTAAACCTCCGTCTCACTTGAAAACCATTCCCCCTTGTCCTATCGTCATGCACCCTATAAAACAGCTGGTCCCCCCCTGTTTATATAGCTTCCTTCAAGTACCGAAAGGCCACAATGAGCTCTCCCCAGGAGCCTCTCTTCTCCAAGCTAAACGAGACCCGTTCCTTTCAGCGTTTCTCATAGGGAGAGTGGCTCCAGCCCTCTGACCATCTTCATAGTCCTCCTCTGGACCCACTCCAAGAGCTCCACGTCCTTCATGTGCCAGGGGGCCCCACGGCCGAAACACACTCCAGATGGGAACCTCACGACACCCAAGAGCTGAGCAGAGGGGGACAAATCATCTCCCTCTCCCTGCTGGCCACCCCTATTTTTATGCAGCCCAGAACACACACATATATAGATATAGATCTAGAACTCCATGCCTACAGCCCCCCCCCCCCCCACAATCCTCTACAGCTCCATATTCCTCCCTATTGCGTCCAGCAGTGTACCAAGGACACCTACCTTAGACAAGCTCAACCTACATGGAAAAGTTATTCCTCTGTGTCTGCAGACTTGGCACGCATTTACGCTGCAATAGTCAGCCCAGATCTCAGCACAGCTTTACCAACCACAGAAAGCCAGTTCAGGGCCGCCATTTTTTCTCTCTTCTGAAACACTCTACTGCTGCAAGAAGCAACGATTACAGTCACAGAATCACAGAACTGTAGGGGCCGGAAGAGACCCTAGAGATCACCGAGTCCAACTCCCCCCTCTGCTCAACAGGTTCCATACAGCAGGCTGCACAGGTGGGCATCCAGCTGGGTCTGGAGTATCTCCAGAGAAGGAGAATCCACAGCCTCCCTGGGCAGCATGTTCCAGTGCTCCGTCACCTCACTGTGAACAAGTTACTGCTCACCTCAGTGCAGAACTTCCTGTACTCCAGTTTAGGGCCATTCCCCCCTCTCCTGGCCGCACAGACCACTGAAAAAAAGGTTGTCCATGTCCTTTTGACTCCCACGCCCTCCTTAGCCCTGGTTCTGGGGGGCTGCCGGGAACCGGGGGGCACAGGCACAGGGAGCAGGGCTGGAGGGGTTGGGGGCAGGAGGGAGGGCACGGACCACATGCTGCAGCAGCACTGTGGCACTGGGGACCCGAGGCCTCGATCCGTCCCAAACCCACGGCCCATCCCACACCCCTCATCCAGTCCACAGCCCAAAGCCAACCCCACGGGGGTCCACGGGGGAAGGAAACAGACTACACTGAGCAACAGGATGTGGGACAAACAGCAGAAAAAACAACCAACCTGCACAACTAACTCGTTGCCGGTTGGTCCAAATGTCTCTATGCTCCCTCCCACGGCTCAGGCCAAGCTTGCTGAGCTGCTCCTCCTTTGTGCAGGATGACAACGGTGCCCACGGCATGTGGTGGCTATGCACAGCATGCCTTTACTTGCTTTTCCTCTCTCCGTCCTCCATCACCAAACAGAATCTCCAATCTCTCCCGGCTAAAAAAATCACTTGGGGAAAAAAAGAACTGGCAACCTTACTTTTAAATTACAACTTGATGCTTTAAAGCAGAAGCTCACCTAGCAAGGACACCTACCTTAGACAAGCTCAACCTACACGGAAAAGTTAATCCTCTGCGTCTGCACATCTCGGCACGCTTTTCAGCTGCAATAGTCAGCCCAGTTCTCAGCACAGCTTTACCATCCACAGAAAGCCAGTTCACCGCCGCCATCTTTTTCTCTCTTCTGAAACACTCTACTGCTGCAAGAAGCAACGGTTACAATCACAGAATCACAGAACTGTAGGGGCTGCAAGGGACCTCTAGAGATCACTGAGTCCACCCCTCCCCCCGCAAAACAGGCTCCATACACAGGCTGTACTGTAGGCATCCAGCTGGGTTTGGAGTACCTCCAGAGAAGGACAATCCACAACCTCCCTGGGCAGCCTGACTATATACCCCCCCCCAGAACCTCCCCACAGCCACCTATAGCCCCAAATCCTCCGATGGCTCACCACAACCCCAGAAACCCCCAAGAGTACACCTCAGCTCCTTATAGACCATACACTTTACAGTCCCTGCAGAGCCTCCTACAGTAGCCCTATATCCCCCATAGCCTCCCCGCAGCTCCCAGTAGCCACAGCCCACCTTAGCCCCGGTTCTGGGGGGCTGCAGGGGGTCTGGGGGACCGGGAGCAGCGCTGGAGGGGTTGGGGGTGGGGGGGCACGGTTCAGATGCTGCCAGCAGCACTGTAGCACTGGGGGACCTGAGGCCTCCATCCGTCCCAAATCCCACCACCATCCCCCAGCCACATCCCACAGCCCAACCCCACGGGAGTTCCACGGGGGGAGGGGAGGGCAGTGTGCTTGGGGGCCCGCGCAGGGCTCCTCTCCCAATCCCGCTCCGTTCTCCCGCACACCTCCGGCGGAGCTGTCCTCAGCACTCGCTCCCGTTGTGCCGCGGCTTCCGGCTCGGTGCTGCCCGGACAGCTCCGGCTGACGCCGCGCTCTCCTGCGGGGCGGCCCGGGCTGCCGGAGCGGCGCTTCGCTGACGAGAGCCGCGCCTGACACTGCCGGCTCCCAACGGCCGCTCCCGCGCACGGCGGCTCAGCCAATGGGAGCCGGCGGAGCTGCCGCTGGCAATGAGACGCCGCGGGGAGGGACAGGGACAGAGCTGCCGCTGACCAATGAGACGCCGGGGGAGGGACAGAGCTGCTGCTGACCTATGAGACGCAGGGGGACGGACACAGCTGCCGCTGACCAATGAGAGCCCGGGGGAGGGACGGGCAGATGCTGCTCACGGGGAGCTCCTCCTGCCGCTGCTGGATGCTGATGCTGACAGGGCTGCAGATGCTCTGCAGGGCCAGCTCGTAGCTGGGAGCCAGGAATGGACACGGCGGGAGAGAGGAGAGAGCTGGCGGGGACCAGCCGAGGCATCCAGGAGCATCCAAAAGCCCTCACTCAAAAGCATCACAAAGCCACAGCCAGCAAGCTGGGCATGATCATCATGAGCAGCATCCCGGATGCTGGAGATTCTTTGCTACCATATACTACGGGAGCACAGCTCTCGCTGCAGGCATCCCACAGCCAGACAAAATGGGAACAAACCCGCAGCTCTGCTGCACGCACAGCCCACAGCCATAGCCTTGCAACATGAGCTGCCTTGCTGTTGCTTGCATCCATCCCAATCCCTGGGAATGAAGACTCAGAAGGCAGTCAAGGCGTTGATCCAGCACCAGCGTGCTTTTATTCCTAACAGCCAGGAGGGTCTTTGGTGAGAGGTCCGGTGTACACATGGGACTCATCCTCTCTGGTGAAGGAGAGAGGGGCTCAGAGCTCGTGCTGCTGCCGGTGCCTGGGACTGGAGCTCTGATTCTACGTCCCCCTCCACCAGGCTCGGCTCCTCCTGGCTGACGCTGACCTGCTCCTGCATGGAGCTGCTGCTGTCGGGGCACTCGGGCTGTGCTTGGGCTGGGCTGCACTGCAATGGTGCCCCGTCACAGTCCAGCTCGGTGACTGTGTTTCTGGCAGGCTCAGGTCAGCGTCTTCTGCACCGCTGGAGAGATGAGGGCTTCCACTTGGATGGTCACTTTCATTCCTCACTGATGTTATATGGAAGGCTGTCATCCGAGTCGCAGCGATTTGTGCTTCCTAGCAGCTCTCCATACATGGAAGCACACAGTGACCATCGCTATACGCTCTGGCTCTTCTGCGTGGACGAGGGCTCGGTTCACCTAGGAAGGAGTAGATACACAGGCAAACAGTTAGTGGCAAACTTGCACAAGCTGAATGATGAGAGTGGTTCTTGAGATTTGCTTATGCAGTCGGCAACAGTAGGAGCACTGTCTCGAAAGGAACTGTTGCGCTTTTGTTGTTGTCTTTCTCTTTTGTGTGGACTCCAAGCATGAATTCCATGGCGCTGACAAGCAGGGTTTTGACAGCTGGATGTGCACCCTTACCTGCCAGGACCACCACCTCTGTTTCCGAGGCTCCCTGGCATCGCGCTGCAGTTGGCGTTTGGCCACAGAGGATGGTTTTCTGGGCTGAAACAGGAACACCAACTGCATGCTGGGGATTCCTTCACCCTGCTGGGTGGACTTGGTCTGGAGGGAGAAAAGAGGGAGCGGTGTGAGTCGTGCATGGTGCAGGGTGAGGGAAGAGCTGCCCTGAGCTCTTGCCAACACTTGCTTGTTCCTAGCACTGCCTGGTTCCTGCTGAAACACAACTTAGAAGCTTGCTCTGATTCACACGGTTGAGGACGGTTCCATTCCTAGAGCTCAGTCCTGGAGTCTTGCTGGCTACATTCCCTCAGCCATGTCAACCCAGATGCAGAGCATGCGAGCAGAGGCTGCACAGCTGTCCAGGACAGCATCGAAAGGAGGGCTTCGATTGAGCTGGAGGTGTAACTGCTTCTGAGGAACGTGCAGCCAGAGAAAAAGTTCAAAAGCATCTCTGACACGTACATTAGCAATAGGCCCCCTCTGGTGGCTAAACTGAGCCCGTCGGGCAACTGCCTGTTAGTTGAACCTCAGAGTCCAAAGGGAGGGGACATTCAGTACACCACCACACACCCCATTAGCGTCACGTAGCTTCTGCAAGTTTTGGCACTAGCAATAGTGGAGAAAAACCCACAAAAGCCCAAACAACCAAGTCTGATAGGAAGCTGCTGGAAAAGAAAGTCCTCTTTACCTTTCAGACGGAAAGTCAATGATTGTGTGGAATTTCCCCCGCGCAGCTGCGGGGCCTTCTTCCACTTCCATGTCCCTGCTCCTCTGTCACAGCGGGAGAGCTGCTGTGGCCTCCCCTCTGTGCCTGTGCCTCCTCCCACGGTGAGCAGCTTGGTGGCAGGAGAAGACACCCGCACAGGACTTGGGCCCTGATGGAGAACTGCGCCCTGGAAGGGAAGACCACAGCTAAGAGGGAGGATCAGAAAGCAGCGGCACAGCCATCACTAGTTCTGGGGGAGGTGCCGCACATCTCTCAGCCTTGCTTATCCGAACCACTGAACAAGAGGAGGTCAAAACCCTTTCATCAAGCTTCACCTGCACTGCAAAACAATCACCATGACAGGGACGGTTTTCTCATGCTCAACTTTAGGCTTGGACATTGCTCCGCATCCAGCCACAGGTTGCCATATTCTCAATCTAAGCCACACAAATCTGCTGGCCCCTCCATAGCAAAAGCGTATCTCAACAATCCTGGAGAAGGCCTGCATTTGATCAAGGTGTCTCATCAAGACAAAGCTCATGCAGGAAGACGCTCACCTGCTCCATCTCCGATGCCTGACTGTGGAGCTGGAGCAGAAGAGGACTGTCGGTGTGGTTGATGATGAACTCCTACCACAATCCGACTGCCTCTGCAGTCTCCACGCAGGCAGCTCTTCCGCTGCCACAGGCAGCCTCGTTCTGCTGGGATCTGTAGAAAAGGACAGATTGGAGAAGTCATTGACCCGAGATCGTTTCCCCACGTTGGGCATTTGGGCAGCCAAAGGCTGTCCCAATTGGGCTCTGGAGACTTCCGCAGTGGGCAAGCACTGATGCCACTGAAGACATTCTCCCGGGTGATCAAGGACACACCAGCCCCATCTAAACAAGAGAGCACAAATTGTCCTCCTCTCCAAAGTGTGCCCGTGGGGAGAACAGATCTAAGCCTTGTGCTGAGACGGAAAAAGAAGTTTACCTGAAGAGGTTGGGAGCCCACACAATCGCTAAGTTCTTAGCGGGCATGTTTGTGATGGAGCAGCTCCCAGCGAGACAAGCCAAGTGTCTCATCAGGTATTCCAGCGTCCTGGAAAGCAAGAGCCAAACCTTCAGCACCACTGAGCACACCGTGCTCACATTCACCAAACAAACCTCATTGTTCTTGCTTACTAGCAAGTAGATCAAGCTTTCCCTAGGTGCCACCACTGCAGCACCAAGCCCCAGCACAGCACAGCCGCAGCCATCAGCTGCACCAGCCGTGCCCCCGTGCCCAGGAGCTGACCCAATCCATTCACCCCACGCAGCCATCAAGCCACTTCAACACACACAGGCATCACGTTGCCAGCGTGAGACAAAGCCCTGCCATTCGCATCATCGCCCTCTGAAATGCAGCAGGGCTGAGCTCCCCCAGACTGAAGGGCAGCAGTTTTCTGACCTGTAGTGAGGCGCGTGGCAGCTGCTGGATGACCTCCTGCATTCTGACCAACCGCTCCTCATCTGTACCGGCACAAACAGCGTCCTGGAAGAAAGCAGAAAGGGATTGAGACACACATCATGGCGATCAAGCGCTATGGGCTAGACAGAAAAAAAGGCCTCAGAGCTGCAGAGGGCACTGCTGTTCCCATCTCCCACATTTCCAATGCTAGGATGCACACACCAGGTGTTACGGTGCAACCGGTGTGCAGGAAGCATGAGCTGCTTGTTGTACAGAGACACCCACTGGATGTCCATCAAAACCCCAACTTCAACAGAAAAAAGACCAAAAAAAGGTCGCGCAGGCGTGTGTGTGGATGGAAAAGGCCATGATGAGGTACATGAAGGCCATTGCCTTGTGCTTACCGAGAACTTGCCATGCAGCTGCTCGGCAGCAGAGGTCTCGGCAGCTCCCTGAAGTACATCTTGCACAGGGAGCTCACGCTGTGAATGTCCCGGACGGTGAGCTCCGGAATCTGCTCCGACTCAAAGTCATGGCTGGAGAGAAGGACACAAAAACAGAGGGCTGGAGAAAGAGGAAAACAACTCCAAAGCAAGACAACATACAGTCAAGAAGCACTCTTACCGCAGCTTCTGGATCTTGGACGCCACGCCGGACAGGCGAGGTAGATCCCCTGCACCACGCCGTGCTGCTCAATGAACTCAGCGCAGCTCTGCACGACCTGGGGGACTACAGAACAAGGGCCAGCGCTTAGCTGAGCTCCTGATTCAAGTCCTGCTTCAGCCGCTGCCCCTGTCCAATCCCATCCACTAAGCCCAGCCAGGCTACTGCTTGCCTCCTCCGTAGAGGAGAAAAAGGCTGTCGCAGACGGCGCAGACAGCAGGAGCCGGGGATCAAAACTGGACACGGACGTGTTCTTGGCTTTCAAGAAATGCCAGGACCTGCCAAGCAGCCTGCAGAAAGTAATTCTGGGGAAGCCAGAGACACTGCCACAAGTCCCATCACAGCTCCCACCGCAATGGAGGCGTGAGACCTCATGTCCAGAAGAGCTAGGAAACTGACGCACTACACTCTCTTGGGCCAAAAGGCTTCCTTGGTTTTCAGGCTAGCGTGGCATTGGCTTACACCTTTGGCTTTAAGCAAATACAAGTGTGCCGGCCTCCTATGAGCATTAGCCTCAGCTTCCCTTGCAGCCATAACTCCCACCTCACGCTTTCTCCACCGCTATCAACCTGCCCCTTGCTAGACATGATCTCCCTTTCTTTCATCTTTACATGCCCAACAGAGGGAGGAGAAGCTCTCAGGAATGGGCTGTTCCTTACCATCACGGGCCAGAGTGGAGAAGATGCTCTCCCAGGTCACAGCCAAACACCCCTCCCTTCTCCTTCTCCAGCTCCATCTCCCGCTGCTTCGGTTCCTCTGGGCGGGCCTTCACGAAGGAACGAAGGAAGCTGAGGAGCTTGCCACGCTTCTTTGGCACTGCACAACAAAAGGAAGAAACCAGTTCATTTCAGGTTGGGCTCAGTGGGACCAGGCCGAGCATCACACATGCTACAGAGCATGTAAAAGCGGGAAGAACATTGCCAGCAAGTACCTACAACAACAGATTTTCCCCGTCCCTGAGAGGAGTCCAAGGCCAGGTTGGATGGGGCCCTGGGCAGCCTGGTCTAGTCTGGCATTCGAAGTGGAGGTTGGCAGCCCTGCCTGAGGCACGGGGGTTGGAGCTTGATGATCCTTGAGGTCACTTCCATCCCAAGCCATTCTACAAGGATCCTATCGTTTGCCCAAGCCCTCATTTCTCACTGCCTACAAACAGCAGCCCTACGCCCCGTGGGATGCAGGAAGGATCATCAACACAGAGGAGAACGTGGGATGGATAAAGGAGGTATTCAACACAGAACACACCCAGAAAAAGACTCCATTTGACTTCCCCGCGCCATCACATGTAACATCCGTACCTGGCTTTGGTGCTGAATTGATGAGGGCCTCAGGAATTTTCCGTTGATGAGCTCCACGCACTCACCAGGGAAAAATCCAACCTGGAACAAGATCAAGAAGAGGGATGGAATACTGAATACAGCATTTCCTAAGGCCTCAACTTTTTAACCAAGAAGAATGGCCTGCAGAAAAGTAACCCTCATTCAACATTTGCAGCCAGAAGACCTACAAAAGCAATTGACGGAGCATAAGATGGCTGTTCTCCCGTGCTTGTACAAAGGACAGAGATGCTCAACTCCTGACTGCGTATGGAGCACAAGAGGTTCTTTCTTCTAAGTCACATGAGGAGACGGTTTCCCACCCAAGCCCAGAGCCAAAGGGAAAGGCCTCTGACAGCGACACAGGGAAGCTGTTGACGTCCAGAAGCCACCCTGTGGAGGCCGAGCAGCTCAAGCTGACGTTCCTCACTTGACTGCAATTGCGCCCACGAGTCTGAAGCTCGTGCCTACCTGAAAGCCATGCTTGCCTCTCCACCAGGGGCTCTGCTCCTTTGCTGGCATATCAAGAACGCACACCAGGTCTCCCACCTGCAAGACATTGCAACATCAATCCCAGCGTCAGCACAGCTGGGAGGAAAGCACAGCTGAGATGACGCCATTCTTCTGCACTGCCAAATAGCGCACAGCTTGAGAGCAATTGCACCGGGGCAGCTCTTCAGGCATTTCCCGTCGGAAAGCTGGGCTTGGAGGTACAAGAGCCACTGCCTTACACACCAGACAGAATACAGTGCAAGCATGCCAAATCAAAACGTCTTTTAGACATGGCTGAACTCCTCCCTGCATCCAACCCAGTGCAAGTCCTATCTGGACCTGCATCTTCTGGGCTTCGTCTCACAAGGCATTCTGAAGGTGTCTGAGAATATTCCTGATGCATTCACACGTTATACTCTTCTGTCCGTGACAACAAGGAACGCCTTCTTTATCTGCTTACCTCCAAGGAGAGCTCATCCGCTGCCTGGGCAACGTAGCTCTTGATCACGTGGGCAGCAGCAATAGCTGGAATATTCAAAGATGACTCCTCACGGACCAGCAGGGGCTTCCCCTGGTTCTCAGGCTGAAACAGAGAGCACAGGCCATGGTGAAGAGCTGAGGACAAACAAAGAGGATCTCAGGGTGACATGGCACTAGCAAGGCAATGAAGCTTTTAAGCTGACATCTTTAGTGACACCAAGAGAGCCGGAAGGATGCTCTCTCTCTTGAAAAGCAGGAGAGCACACCGGTGGCTCATTCTGCTGGCTCAAGGCAGGGAACAGAGACCAAGCAGAGCTTCACACTGTACCTCCGTCAACGCCCGGTCAGGCCCACGGCTGATCTCGCTGCTCGCGATGCCCATCACAGCAGGCGCGACAAGCTGCAACAGAAAAGAATCACATTTCCTGTGTTCACACAGCACTGGATTGAGAGTCTTCTTCAGATCTAATCTCAGTTGCCCACTGGTGGAGGCAGGTGTTCTAGATACAACCACTCTGTGCAGTCTATTCAAACGGGACAGCCGTTTGAATACGCAGCACTGGACCAAGTCGCTGTCCCTCTGCTAGCAGATGGGGACTCTGGCACAAAGCAGCAGATGCATTTGCCCGCAGCACGCTGAGAGCACAGTAGCAGGCCAGGGAGAGGTGTCACTGCTGGGGCTGGAGCTGCTCCCCAGCCCCCGGCTCCCAGCAGCAGCCTCACCACCAGCGCCGGCCGCAGCCTTGCCCACGCATTTCCTCTGCCTGCATGCCCGCTGTGCTCCCTACAGCTGTCGGGCACACTCACACAGCCAAAGCATGCACGCTTCTGCCCCTGGCTCATGTTTTGCAGCTCTGCACAAACTGCGGCTAGGGCTCTTGGCCTAAGGGATTGCCTTCCTTCACACTAGCTGCTCCCAGCACTACAGGCAGCATCCTGCTGAGGGTTGAGCTGGAGAGGAAGTGGAAAAAATCCCACACGTGACCAGAGCTGCATTTCAGCTGGACGAGGCTGTGTTACTACACACGGTGCGACTAAACACGGGCTGCTGAACCATGTGACAATGCAAAACATGGCACGTACCTGGCAAGAGATCAGAACAAGGGAGAAGAAGATCCTCGAACCCGCAGCCGTTCCTTGTCACTTTGCTCTGATCTTCCACGAGCAAAAGCTGCACCAAGGGAGCAGGCGGAGGGTGGGCAGGGGAGGGAGAAAGAGCAGGTCAGTGAGCCTCCACAATTTAGCAAGGAAGGCGAGGGAAAAACCGTTGGACAAATGCCATCTTGATGGATGGCTTTGGAAGTGATGGCCTGGGGGAAAATGGTGTATGACGGTCCAGACGAAGCAATATGATCCTAGGAGCTCCGCCAGCCAGCACTTCTCAAGCCCTCACTGCCCACCCGTCTATCCCGCACCGTCTCAGCTTACCTACAAGGCTCTGCGCAAGACGGGATGAAGACGAACGGACTCAGTCGATGCACAAGTGCAACAAGACACGTACTCACGCCGAGCTCAAGCGCTCCAATGAAGGGAAGCAGCACGCGCTGCTCCTCCCCTCATTCTAGCTGCTTATGACATCACTAAGGGCCACCCGGCTGCTCCACCATGGACGGACAAGGTGGGGAGGCAAGACCACGTCACAAGACCACAGGATTCCAACAGGGCACCCCAGCGTTCGAGAAATCAGTGCGTGGTTGGAATTCTATCTCAGCCAAATCCTGGAGAAGCTGGCATGGGGTTGTCGGGACCAAAGTGCAGGACACGGCGCTTGGTGCTGTTGAGCCTCTTGCTGGGCCTATGGCAAATCCACACTAGGGTCCTTCTTTGCACCCAAGGGCGGCTTAGAGCAGCCATCTCTTTCACCTGGATGGAAATAAAGGAAGAGAAACACAGCACTACTACCAGACTGCTTTGCCAATTTCTTTCCCGAGCGCATTTTGCCTTTTGGCTTCCATGACGACCTCATTTCCTCCTCCTTTTCTTTGGGGGGAAGCTGCCCCTAGTGCCTGAGCTTCACAAGACAGCATGAAACATGACACTAAGACAAACGCTTGCCCTGGGTGCAGGGTGGCTGTGCTTTGCCAGGTATACTAGCGGGCTAGGAAGCGCCACGTGGCAGCCCCAGGCCAAGTCTGCATTCAGTCACTGTGGCCACAGCTGCTGCCTCACTGCCAGAACGTATCCGAGGATACAGATGGATGCAGGCACTCCTGCTCCTTCTGCAAAGCCCTCCTCTGCACAGCCTGTTAGCTGCTGCTCACTGCTACGCCAACCGGGCTCCCCTTTACAGCAGCCCTGGGATAAACACACCTGTACTCTTCCGTGCAGCAGCAAGCTCCAGGGATGAAGCAGCACAGAGGAAACCAACAGAATCTACTGCTGCTGAATCCACCAGCTCCTTCTGCCCACCAAGAGTAATACCGTGGGACAGAACACAAGGGGGGATAAGCGCTACCGCTCGCACACGGACAAAGGGAATCAAAACAGCTTCGTCAAGAAGAGCTCATAGCACCTCCCCAGCACCCCTGCCCAATGCTGTCAGGGAAATGCACAACCTGCAACCCCACACGGCTCACTGCACGGACACTGGGGTCTGCCTTAGTTTCAGATGGGAAGGATTTTTCTTCAGTCTCTCTTATGATGCTACAACAGTGAGAACACTCTCGTGTTTATAGTTTCCGATAAGCAGAGCTGTACAGAGCCAAGGCCGTTCTCAGCAAAGCTCTCAAGAAGGAGCTGGGAGGAAACCAAATGAGGACAGCTGATGTCAACGGGCCAAAGGGATATTCCATACCATATGACATCAAGTGGAAGGGGTTTTGGACGGGGTGGGAGCTCACCTCACTCTCTTCCTCTGCTTGACCATTGCTTGGGAGGTGCTGAGCCACTGCTTCTACATCACTTCTTACATACATTCTTATGTATGTGTGTGTGTGTGTGTGTGCATCCATTACTTCTGTCCTTTTCTCTACCTTTGGAAAGAGATTTCTCTCAACACATGACTTCCACCTTCTTTTTTTTTTCCCCCATAATTCTCTCCCCCATCCCACTGGGAAGGGGGCAGTAAGCGAAGGACTGTGTGGTGCTGAGCCACCCACCGGCTTCAACCACAACAGGGCCGTGGGGCAATGGCAGCAGACATGACGTGCACTATGGTCAGCAGGAAATGAAAACCATCTGGAGGTACACAAGCCCACCCTTTCATTTTCCAGAAAACAACCTGCAGTGTCAATGAAACATGCCCCTCACTAGGAACATCTGCAAGGATGTTTTGAATGACTGAGTGCATTGCACCCCACGAACGTCACCCTGCCGACACAATGGCATGGCAAACACAGCAGCAACTCCTGGCACCGATACCTCCGGGTACAACAAGCACGGGGCATTGGGTTGCTTTGGATGCAGTTTGAGCGCAGATCTGAGGTCTTCATGGAAAGCGCCTTGCAGAGCGCATCATGTCCTGCACCAGGCAGAGCCCCTCTCATCTCTCCAAACTTTGGGGCTTTGTTTGTTGCTGCACATTGTTTCTTGGCACTTTGTCCCCCACAACTCCAGAGCACTTCCAGCTCTTCCCTGGCAATTCACGGCTTGCACAGTGCCAAACGCAACCAAGAAAAAAAGGCCAGAAAGAAGCAAAGGCCATGGTTATGCACACAAGCGGCCAGGAAGGGTTCAGCTCCAGAATGAAAGCTGCACAAGTCAACTCAACAGATTCCAAGAAATTCAGTGACATCTGACACAATTTGCAACGCCAGAAGCACTGCCACGCAAACAGCACCGTATTGGGAAAGCAGCACGTCCAAATCAGCCCCCTTGCCCTGCTCTACCCGCTCAGCCCAACACAGAAATCAAACACACAAACTCTCTTGCTTTGGCTCACGGCAGCCATCAAGCTCATGCTTTAGTGACACAGAGAACTCCATCTCCAGCTACTCCGTGTCTCGCTCACCACAAGCTCGGCTGGGAGCTGTCGCTCAGCCTGACACCACAAGCAGAAAAGAAACGTACATAAGCAGATGCTCTTATCCACACGTGCAAATCTGGGGGCGAGTAGTAAAAGGCTCACTGGGCCACGGGCAAAGCAGGGAGCAGAGAGGCAGGAAACAGGAAGGAGCTGAAGACCAGCTCTCCTACACCAAAGACAGGGAGAGCTGAGTCAGCACCACGGGAGGACTTACGACACAGCTTAACAGCTTGCAGAGACCTGAGGTTGCCAAAAGAGGCTGCCAGGGTAACTCTCACCAGTCTTTTGCAGGGCTGTTACAGATGCTTCTGGTGCTGACTTCCACTGCCCTGTGTCATTGGTAGAAAGCACATGTGAGAAATGCTCAGTTGGTCTGGGTAACGCTTCTATGCTTCCACGGTTAGGACTGAAACAAAAGGAAAAAAAAAAAACATGAAACCCTATGACATTTGCCTCTCTACTGCTGCTGTCAGCGTGACATCTAAGATGAGCATTACGCGTCCCTGCACCCGACTGAAGATTCATCCAAGTCTGTGTTCCACACAGCTCCATCCCAGTGCCAAAAAGAAACACCTACAGAGATGTTTAGATGATTCTTTGTGCAGATACAGGTGCAGGTGCATGTGCATTCTCTACAGCAAGACATAGCAATTTCTCAAGCAGTACGACGGAAGGTCAGTGGAAAGGAAATATAGGATGAACTCTTTTCATATAAAAAGTCCTTGCTAAACCTCTCCCCAGCAAAAAGGAAGCCTTCTGGGCACTGTTAGCAGCAGTTCCCAGAACATCTTGCACCACAAAATGCAGCACGCTCCTTTTTTGCACAGGCCCCTCGTTTCTCTAAGCAGCGTCAAATACCCTCCACTTCAAATCCACCCATCAGATAATGAACAGAGCTCAGAAGGGGTTAGGAGTAGAGCGACACACAGCTCCGCTTCGCGCTGAGGGCAGTTTTGGCCCTCCGAGCTTGCCGTAGCCACCCTGCGCTCTGGCGCCGGCGGACCGGAAGTACTCGTAGTCACTATGGCAGCCGTCTGCGGGGGGTTTGAGCTGCGAGGCTGTGGGGAACGGTGCCTTTTGAGAACGGTGTTTTTCTGAGCGTTTTATCTTCACCAGGTGGTTTTCTTCCTCGATGTGTCGAATGAACGGCCATGGAGAGCCCACAGAATTCCAGCCTCCCCCGAAGCCCGTCATTATTGACAAGCAGAAGCAGAGAGAGGAGAGGAGGCAGAAGGGGTAGGCCGCGGTGGGGGCCGCCCTCAGATTCCTCAGGGCTCTGAGGCATTGGTACTCGAAAAGTGCGTGTCGGAAGGTGACAGAGACACGGGCCCTGCCTCTGCCTTTGCCTCACATCTCGAGGTCAGCTGAGAGCTGAGTGCAGGTATTTCTGTTTGTGAAATGGAATTCCTCTTGTGCTAAGCATTTTTCATTGTCTCCGAAACCCACCTGCACTGCTTTAAGTGGCACAGTGTTTAAAGTGGCGGTGCTGCCTCTGAGAGGAGAGTGACGATGTGATACGTTGCACACTGGGGGTATTGGTCAACAGTTGGCTGCACGTACCCAGCAGTGTGCCCAGGTGGCCAAGAATGCCAGCAGCATCCTGGCCTGTGTCAGAAATAGTGCAGTCAGAAGGACTGGTGAAGCGATCTGCCGGCTGTTCTCAGCACTGGTGGAACTGCACGTCCAGTACTGTGCTCAGTTTTGGGCCCCTCACTGCAAGAAAGGCACTGGGGCTCTGGATCGCGTCCAGAGAAGGGCAACAGAGTGGTGAAGGATCTGGGGCACAATATCATGGGAGTGTCTGAAGGAGCAGGGATTGTTCAGTCTGGAGGAGTTTCAAAGGAAACCTCATTTCTCTGCACCACTACCTGAAAGGAGGTTGTGGCTGCGTGGGAGTCAGCTTCTCCTCCCAAGGAGCAGCAGGAGGACAAGAGGTGATGGCCTTCAGTTGTGCCAGGGGAGGTTCACGTTGGATACTAGGAAAAATGTCCTCTCAAAATGCCCAGGCAGGTGGTGGAATTGTTGTCCCTGGAGGTGTTCAAGCCATTCTCTGGCTCTGAGGCCAAGTCTCCATGCTGTCTGAAACACAGTGACCCCATGCAAATAATCTGTTGGTAGTGGCCCTCTGGCCAGTACTGTGTCAGGAAGCGTGCCTTCAACTTAGCTGCCAGACAGTTGAACTCCAGAGCATAAGGAGATTTCTATGGCACGGTATAATTCATCGGAGCAGAAAAGAGTTTTAAGAGTCCCTTTAAGCTTTGCCAACACAAGATAACCACTTGAATGTGGTGTCTCCTGTAGGCTCTCTTCAGCTTTTTGTAAAAAACAGTAAGAAAAAAATTATTATCTTTCACTATCAAGTGATGAAAAAAGTGTTTTTGTCATCTGTGTCTCATTTAGACCATGAAGAAATTCCCGTAAACAAGGCAGGAGTTTAATTTTTTAATGGGAACGTAGGCGATAATTTAGTTAACTTTCTGACGGATACAGGGATTATATCAGGATGGTGAGCAGTCACCTGGGGTTTCTGCAGGGCTCCATTTCAGGGCCAGATGGAGGACTGCATCAGGGGAGGGTCAGGGTGGAAAAGCTTCTGCACCAGAGGTTGATTGTGCACGGAACAGGTTGCCCAGGCCCAAACATGCCAGAGTTCAAGGAGCCTTTGGACACCACTCTCAGACATAGTGTGGCTGGTTTGATGTGGAGGCAGGGGTTGGTTTTATGTGGAGGCAGGGGTTGAACTCCTATGATCCTTGTGACTCTCTTCCAAGTAGCCATTCTACAATGGCCTGGAAGGCTGTTAAACAGCTTTTAGTTGTGGTAGTTATCAAGGTGATACAAGCATGTAAAATCTGGTACCTAAATGCTACTCCTGTTGGGAAAGAACATTCATAACCAAAGTAGGTAACTTAGGAGACGTGCAAGGAGTAACAGCCTGCAGATGCCTCTGTATTACACTGTGCAGACAGAACAGCCAGCGCTATGGAAACTTAATGCTACTGATGTGGGGGGTGGAAGGAGCAGTTAGCAAGATCTGCATCTCAGAAGGTCTGGCAGGCTGGTAAAAGAATGCTATCCAACTTAGCTTACAGGGAAAAGGAAAAACTGCTGCTGTCCTATTCTTCTTTCCTTAGTAAGTAACAGAGTTAGAAGTGTAGAAGAGAGTTAACAGCATATCAACTTAAGGACGGTGTAATAAATCAGTGTTATTTAGGTATATGAACAAACATAACAGCCACACAGCCCCCAAATCCCTTTTCTCCCACTGGTGTCCAGCAGTCCCTTAGTTTGCTGACAGATCGGGCTGCTCTCTTCTCTTAAAGCAGCACTTGTCTCACTGCTTTGCTTCACAGTCAGAATTCTGACCTTCTGACCTTTTAATACCTTTTTTCTTTTTAAAAAAATCTTTCCCTCTAGCTGCAGGTCAGAATGAAACCTCAACCATGGTCAAAACGGTGGGAGAGGCCGAAATACAACATTAAAGGAATAAAATTTGAGCTACCCGAGAAAAAAATGAAGGAAGCACAGAAGTGGAAGCAGCCCTGGCTGGAATTCGATATGCTGCGAGAGTATGATACTTCAAAATAGAGGAAAAAATATGGAGGAAAGCAAGTGAAGAGCTGAACAAGTAACAGCTTTGAGTTCAGTGTAAGAATTGTCAGTTTTCAAGTTTCGTATGCAAATAAAAGACAGTGAAATTTCAGCAGTTCTTGTCTGAATGTTAAACTGTCCATTCCTGACAACGGTGTTACAGTGTGTTCAGCCCTGCTTCTGCCTTCCCTTCTTAATCACAGCTAATAGAAGGGGTTTGCAGTTATTGTGTTGTCACTTCCAAATAACTGTTTCTTCTGCCTTTGCCAAGTAGACAGGGGCCAATTGTGAAAATGCTTCATTCAAGATGTTCAGATGGGGGCTATGGCAGGGAAGCAGATGTACAGAAGCCCAGCTGTACAGTCTGAGAGTACGTGCTGCTTAGCTGTCCTGTAAAGGCACTTTTGAAATGACATCTGATAAAGCACCAATAGTAACCTGACAACAAAGCAGTAATACCAACGTTTTGAAACCAGCTTGCAAGAATGAAGCCAGATTAGCTGTTACTCCAGTCAGATTGTGTGAATGGGTGCAAGGTTCACCACAAAGTGGCACAGTAGGTTCTCAAAGATACTCAACTGGGATGGGGCTTCTGAGCTCCAGTAAAAATCGCCTTCCCCTGCTTACCAGACATGACAAGTGACGTCTGCAGCCACTGGAAGAAGCCTCTACAGAGGTAAAGCATGATAGAACCTATTCCAATTTCATAGCAGCACAAGACTAATTTCTTTGGGAGCAACTTTCCACATGAATAAGGAAGCAGAGGAGACAAAAGCAAGCACGGAGATCACATGCTTCAGCCGATTACTTATCAGTTGTATTTTCTTTGCACTCAGGAAAGTAGAAGTGCACAATTACTTACAACAGAACTCCTAAATCCTGCAGATAATGAAGCGCCAGCAGTGCCACAGTTTTTTTCCATACTTCACATAACATTCCTGTCGTGTTCAAGACTTGAAAGCGTTAAAAGTCTCATTAACACAAAAACGTCTTTACTTTTCAAAATAATGGTTTTGCTTTTATTTTAAAAGTCATTGTTGTCTATAACACTGATGAATGCTATTTACAATTAAAATAGTTTACAAAAATACATATTCTGTAATAAAAAACAACAGAAAAACCATAGGGAATAAAAGCCCCCAAGAGTTAAATGGAAGACCCATACATAACATTTTAGAGAAGCAGGCAATAGCAAACTTAGCAGAATTTGTGACGCACTGCTGTTTCTACAGTAAAACATCCGTTTTATTCTGCAGCAGTAATATTTACTGCACATATACGAAGTTACACAACATTAGAAATCTAACATGGGTACAACAAAATGAGGTTTAATGGGTCTTACAGGGAAGCAGAAGGTAAATGTCCTTAGAGAGCCAATTACTAGAAGGTAATAGATCTTCTATCAGTAGATGTTCACAGATCAAACTTCTCACTGCATGCAGAATTCCTGCTTCTTTGTCGGGATCAAAAAGCTATGAAGAACTCACTGTGAGTTTGGTAGAGTCATCTCATTAAGTGGACAATAAGTTAGAGTTCAGTGACTCCTGAGTCAGAGTGATTTGATGTGGTACTGAAAACAGCTTGTGAAGTTGTCTGCTCACCAGCAGTGGTAACGTTACAGGCACTCACTGCAGTCATCCTTCCCAAAAGAACAAAGCAATGAGGCTTCGTCATATATTTCAGAACACCTGCACTTCACACTGACGGTTGTGATTCTATCTAGGAGTAGATGGCATCAGAAGACAGTTGGAAAAAATTATATACATATATTTCACAGTAAAACAACCATAGGCAGTCCAATCATTAAACATGACCACTTTTTTAGAATGAGCATCAGGCTTGTTTGAGTAAAAGAACTGCTGCTTCAAAGAAATTTTTATTTCCCTATCACAGATTTAAGATGTTCCCGTTTGCACTCTTCAGTGAGCTCTTCAGCAATACGCAGAGCCTTGACTCTCACCAACAGGAGAACAACTTCTTCAGTTTCATCACTATTACAAAAACAAGTTGACATAGCAACACATTCACACCTGACTTCAAAATCAATAAAGCTAAAACGTGCCTTGAGCTACACTGACCATTAACTGCACCCAACATCTAGAGCCTCAAACTAGCCTGAACTAGTACTGCAAAAGCGATCCATTTTACATTATGGATTGCATCTTTAGTTGTACGTAGATGTTGGAAGTACATCACTGAAAGTGTTAAATGTATGAGACTTGAGGAATTTAAGAATCATAGAATCATTAAGGTTGGAAAAAAACACAAAGATCATCTAGTCCAGCTGTCAACCCATCACCACCATGCCCGTTGAACCACGTCCCTAAAAAAAATACTAACATAAAGATTATGAAAAAGTGCTGCATCCCAAAGAACATGTTGTTTGTTACCTGTGGTTATTCCTGTGAAGCATACGTGCTCACTGAACCAAATGCTGGCAGAAGTTCACTGACTCGGGGAGAGTTGACCCACTTCCATGATTTTGGAACCACCTTTCTGGGAAGCATGCAACCACCTGTTCACCCAGAGAGTATTCTGAAAGAAAAAATAGAAAGAAAAAAAAAAGGCTTTCAATAACACTAAGTCACACCACTTCTGACAGACTTCTCCTTTTGGCTAGTTCAGTTATTATTGGCAGTGTTTACTCTTCAAAAAACAAAACCATCATTTTAAGCAGTTATTCCTAAAGCCTAGGAACCAATGCTTGCTTTGAAATTCTTTTATACACCAAGGTCATCAAAAAACAAACAATCAAACAAAAAAACAACTTCAAATGTTAAATAATTACACTTCAGACTACATCTGTCCCCATGGAAATAAGACCTTTCACCTCTTTACACTTCTCTATGTTTTCTGGCCCTGGTGGTGTGTTGAAGAGGTTCAGAAGAAGGTACCGATTCAGCAGCTTGCTCAGTCCCACACCACGGACTGTGTCTTCCTGTACAGTCCCATCCCCAAGGAGAACCTTGGAGAGCAGCTGCAGTAATGGAGAAACAGAACATGCATATCTGATGGCTGAGGGTGCATTAGAACCTCCTTTTTAAACTTAAAAGATACCATGTCCATCCAATCTCAGTACTCAAAAAACAGGATTTATTCTCTCCAAACTGTCAGAAGATCCCCAACATAAGCACATTTTCAACCATTCTGCACATCACCACTTCTAAAGAGAAGACTGACAGTGAGGATGGAAAACAAACTGAAAGGAGAAAACTTCAATCAGCAGTGAAAGACCACCGGTCTCGCTTTTAGAAACATGTATTTGACAGGACATTTAAGTCAGGCCATACACAATCTCAGAGGGTGATACCAGAATCTTATGTCTGTTTCATGTCTGCCAGGTATCAGCACTAAGCTCCCTCTTGTCTTCTCTGGATCTGTCCATGACAAACCCTTACACAACAGCTTGCCCCAGGAGTGAATATGGCAAGTCCTCAACATTCCCAAATTCCCTGATTTTTCTACAGGAATGTGCAACATGGCAGCAGGAAGCCTATGCAGAGCTGTCACCATGGCCTTGTTAGCACACACAGCAGGGGAAATGGGACGTTAATGTGTTTTCCTGCATCTAAACCTCATCTTTAGTACGAATCCAAATACACTCATAGAGGAAACAGATCTAAGAGGGAATTGAATCACAGGCATTCAGACATTCCTAACTCAGCACTTTAGACTGAATAAAGCTATACTAATACGCTTACACGCACATGCAGGGATTCTACTCTACGAGAGCAACATGGGCACTGTATGCACATACTGAGGAAACAGACCTATCCACAGAGTGCCAATGACTGATCTCATGGAAGGTTAGCAGGAACAGATGATGAAATTAAAGTCTCTTGACTATTTATCAGAGGTGGGTAAGCATAAATAGCTCACTGACAAAAACAGCTAACCTTCCTATTAAAATACCATAAACTCTCAGGAATCAGATTCGACTGAAGATACATTTCCTCAAAGATGACAGTCTACTTCTAACTAAAATGATTTTCACAGACAAGATCGGTGTTTTTCCTTTACCTCAACAGCTGACCAAAACCGTCTGCCTTGGAATTTTGAACATGGCGATGATTTGTCTTCCACAGTGCTGGTCAGAAAAAGAGGAAGAGGAAATAAGGATTTTGTTTGACCGGAAAGTAAGACAAACAGACAATTCATCTCTTAAACACCAGTGAATTACAACTATGGGATTCTTTCAGCAGTGACAACAAGAATCAAGGTCTAAGGAAACAGCAGTTAACTGAAACTCCTTGCAATACCCAATGGAATTAGCAGTTGGAAACACTCGAGTATGTGTTTAATGGATTCTCAGCAGAACAGCTCTGCCTGTAACCAGACAAACATGCTGCATCAGGCTTAGCAACACTCTTCTCCCAGCTGTGTCTTAACCCCACACCTACCAGACTCTTACCAGTTATCCTCTCTCTAAGAGCGTCCAGCAATAAGCATCAGCAATATCAACTATTTCAGGAAAGAAAGGAGGAGTCGGGAGTAGAAGGGGGAGCAGACCACCACAAATAACACAAGCCCTCAGATACTCCAAGTTAAGATCACAAAACCAGACTCTGGGCTAAGAACTTTCCATTTATGAAAGCTCTTAGTTACAGGAGCAAAAAGGCACTAAGTTGACTGCGTAGTTACTCTTGTCAGTTACTCTTGGTAACTATTCCTACAATTAAACAGTAGAAGGCACATTTGTTCCATTTGCTCATGGATGTCTACAATATATTTCACCCACGCTTCTGGGGAAAAGGTACAGAAAAATAGAACAAAGGCCAAAAAAAGAGGTTAGGTTGCAGGTAGACTTGGTGGTCTTTAAGGTCTTTCCCAGCCTGAGCAGTTCTATGATTTTATGACTAAAAATAACAATTTTAAAAAGTAAAAAAATAAATTCCCAGAGACAGCTTACCTTTTCGGATACAGAGGGATAAAGACATCCTCCTCTACAGACTGCTTCATCCTCAGGACAACCGTGTTAATCAAATCCTGTCAAAAAAAGAAAAAAGGAAAAATATTAACACATCCTCACAAGAAAAGGATCTCACCTTCCACTTACAACAATTTTAGGCAGTCATTTTGTTCATGTGGAAAAGCAAAATGCTAATTCAGCTGAATGCAGGTGCCACTGTATATAATAGACACTAAGATCACGACGGCATTAAAGACCTGTGAGCAAGTCTCAGCTTTAACCATCTTTCTTTCTTTCTTTTTTTTTTTTTTTTAACAAAATCCTCTTGGATAATGAGATTAATGTATTTTCCAGCTATGAAGTTCTATCAAAAAAACCACAACAAAACACCACAGCTACTATACAAACAGAATCTTATCTAAAGCTTCTTCCTGAAGTCAAGTGTGGCGACTGCATAAACGTTTGTTATTATTTCTTTTCATACTAAGGGCCTAAACATCAACTTAGTTTCACCTACTTTATGCTGGATAAACTCCCAGATTTACATGAGAATAAAACCAGAACTGGGCTAAGTGTATGTTACAGTGAATGTTTACAGTGAAGTGCATACACTGCATCAAGAACTTCCTTCCCCATTACCACAACAGCCTTTACCTGTTTTGCCTGGCTGCATTCCCTTCTGGACAGGACTTGTTTTTCAAACACGTTATCGCAAAGCTGTGTAAGGTTCTCAGTCTGTGAAGTCGATAAAGGATCCCACACATTCTTGGCAAATGCTGAAAAACAGGAATTATTTCATTCATGATATCCAAGTGGCTATCTGCTCTAGTTTCAAGGAAGCAAACATTCAAACAGCTAAACCTTTCCTTTGCAGTAACCTTAACATGTAATTGTAACTATCAACATAATTTTACATTACCACTTATTTAAGGTTTCATTACCTAGCTGCAGTGAATGTCCTCAAGACAACCTTAATATACCTGTAATTTTTGGCAGGATAGTTTTTTCAATCACTCTAGGCAAAACTTCTTCATCAGGATCATCATCTCTTTTTGATTCAGACAGCTTTTTGGCATCGCTGAATCCTTCTACAGCTCTGAACCAGGGCATCTCTTTCAGGTCTGTAGAATTCTGCTGAAAGATCATTCCCGTTAGTTGTTCAGCTGTCAGGATTGAGAGAAAAAGATCCATGCAAAAATATATCTAATGATACCAAAAGATTCTCATTTAACAGTTTTACATGGATTCTAATCACGGAATGGACCAAAGCAGCAAGCTAAAACTGAATGTAAAGCTAGATTTCAGAGGGTAGGGCTGTCAAAATGTCAGCAAACAGCCCCACATTAATAAAGATGCAAGTGATTCATACGCAAGCAACCTGACAAGAGGAAAAGATGTCCTCCTTCTAGTTAACAACACTTATCTCAAGCTCTGGAATGCCTCTATAACCCACGGCAAAGCTCCTGTACAGAAGTCTTCCCTGCAAGCAGCATGCCCCCGTCCTGTCATACTTTGAGATGCCAGAAATAGCCACAGGTCTTGCCAGTTAACAAAGGTGAGTACATCAGAGTAGACAAGTTTGCAAAGACAGTACAGAGCAGAAAGGCAGCGGAGCACCGCCTACCCAGAAGCCCAGAGGATATCAGAACACACGAACACACACACACAATTTTTCACAAAAATAAAGTCTGGTGATGCACCTACCTCAAGGGGACTCCAATTTATTAACTGAACTCTGACTAATGGATTTAAAAGCTAAGGCAGGCAAAAACCGATGTAAGCATCGCAGTAAGAGCCAGGAAACTTCTCTTTCCGCTCCTGGAATTTCAACAGGATTTTTCTGATGTCACAACAATCTGCACGGACATCTTCAAAGATTTTCTTACTCTCCTCTAAAACGTTATCTATGGATAATATTCAATAGGAATGAGAAGAAACAATCACAGAATTTATTGAGGCATAAGCTGAACAGTTCATGCATCTACAAAACAGAAGAAATATCTTTATGATAACAACATTTGTGCTTCATCTTTCACACCTCTTACACTGAAATGGGTTTTAAAACCAGCACTCTGGCAAAGCCTTTTTCAGGAAAAAAAAAAGATACAGAAGACCACAAAAAGTCTTCTGCGGTTTTGAACAACTGCACAGATTTAAATACCCATTACATTTCATATTTTGTATGTCTCTTAAAAGCTCAGACAGGAAAATCCTCCTTCTGTTATTCAGCAAATACGCATCGTGCCTCTCCCAGCTCCTCGTGACCTGCTCACTAAGGCAGTTCAAATCTCAATTTCAGATACATTCCAACTTTGGACAAAAAACTGATTAAACTAAAGAAGCCTACAGTCTTAGCTATTCTTCCTAAGGCATTGGTCAGAATTGTTTAAATGCATTAATTCTGTGCTGTAGAACACAAACGATATACCATTCAAAAGGAGTATTTCTTCACTCTCCCTTGAAAATCCTTCTCAATACGGGAGGAATTTTGCTCTCATATCCTGACCAACCTTTGCTCTTCTGGAATTCAGTCACCTCTGTCAGAGCCAGTTCTTCATCACTCGGCATGCCTTCGTGGTGACCAGCTGTTTGTGAACGCTCTCTCAGCTGCCGCCTGCAAGTCCTGCATTCTGTAATGAACTCAGGTGAGTTATTCACCATGTACGTACGTAAAAGAAAGCTCAGTGATATACTAAGAACACCCGGTGAGAGCAATAGCCTAAGGAAACACAGTGAGGAAGCAGAAGTATGCAACCCTAGAGACACAGACTGTAACAGTAAGGTACTTTGTGAGCTGCCAAAGGACATTAAAAGCATCTCTAACGACCTTCACTTCACCACCTTCATACTAGTAATTCCCCCCACCTGAAACACCAAACATCTAACATGGTACTCCATACTATCCCTGCCAGAGGTAGTCTGTAAGAAACTACTGCGCTCTCAACAGTCCGTCATCTCAGTTCTATGTAGCTTATGCAGCAAGTTGCATAGAAACTGTGACTGCATCCAAGTCTCACTGGGGCTAAAAAACGTTAGTCCTGGCACCACATACCAAAAGAGCATGCAAAAATCAGCAGGAAAATTATATTTATACCTATTATTTGCATAGCGTACCTCTTGTATGTAATTATTGACATTACTTAACGTTAAAGGTTAACAGTTTGCTTCAAGCAAAGTTTTATTACATCGGTTTTCAACCAGTAAACCTCTTAAGTCCTTACCTGTGCCTAAACAGTGCTGAGTCAAGGCACCAATGCAACTGGAACGGTTTCAGAGCTCCCAGTAACTTAAGGTCAGCAGCAGACCCCGACGTTCAAAATGTAGCACCTGGCCTACGCTGATAACAGAGGGTAGGTTAGATGTTCCGATGCACCCACTGCCACCCCACCAGCAACAATACCACCTGCCTATTTTTGTCATCTGTGCAATAATCACAACAATGTATTCCTATATATAATCACAATATCATTTATTCCAACAGCAGGGAAAAATCTACTTTCAGTTTCGTGAACAGCCTCACTTCAACTTATGTTAAATTAATAGTACCTATTAACATTCAGATTCCAATCAGCACAAAGAAAACCCCCCATTAACAAACAGATGGTTTTCATGTACCTTGAGCTTTGGAAAGGAAAGGCATTTTTGCACATGTGTGTATCATCTCCTTTAGTAATCGCACAGATTTACCTTCACCCCTGTGTAAGTAACAGGAAGCAGATACACACTTACTACAGTTAGATGTAATGATACGTACCTTCGATGCTCACACCTTTTCAGAAGCTTCATCTTTTCATCACTCTCCAATCCATCATTACTTGGTTTGCCATTCCCAGCTACCAGAAGACAGGAACAAGACAAAGAGGTGAATGCAGAACACTGATTCTGCTTCTGCTCTTCATTTGGAGACTAACCAAAGTAAATAAAACCTCCTGATGATAAATTCACAGTGTCCAGTGTAAAGCACAGTCAGTATTATCAGTGAACTGTAGGACAGCTGTGGCTGCTCCCTCGTGCAGGGGGATTGCCAGGTCACAGCCTGAACCGGGAGGTGAGCACCTGTGTGAGCAGAGGGAGGGACCCCAGATCTCTCTCCCCTTCTTGGTGACACTTCCAGCTGTGCTTCCCAGAGTGCACACACACTCAGAGTCTGCATGCTTTGCACCCACCCCACCTGCACACCAGTTAGAACCAGAAAGGGCTACATCCCCGAGCTCACTCTTCTCAAGCTGTTGCCAGTTATCAGTCAATCCTTCCTTGTCCTCCTCATCTACAGTGCCTGCGTCCCAAACAACCTAATATCTACTGGAAAACTGACTCAGTTTCTCTTTTCAAGTACTGATAGACAACCACTGAGATCAGTAATTCAAAACTGACCGAGCATTTGGTCATGCTATATTCACTATTCTACCACGGAGAAGTGATACTACGCGTCCTACTTTGGTAAGGATTTCAACTAGGACATCTAGTACAGTATGCCCACTGACAGCAGGGAGGGAGAAAACATTACACGTGAAAATAAAATATAATCCAAGAATTAACTGTGTGTTTCTACTTAAAGAATGAGATTTCAGTAAGAAAGTAACTGGTAACTTCATACTAACTTGTCAGGTTCTGCATATAAGTAGATTCTGTTTCCAGCTCATCTTGCCTTCGCTTCAGTACCGACACGGCTCGCTGCTGGAGAAGTGCACGTACAGCAGATTCGAGCTCAGTTATGTATTTCAGCTGGAATATGGTAAACAGCAATCAGGTTTGAATAAAACAAATGAAAGAACAGTTTTCACAGGCTTTCAAGCATGAGGGTGAGATGAGAACAAGAGCATTAAAGTCTGAAAAGCAAGAGCCTGCTCACTGCAGGTTTTTCCAGGCTGTTTAAGACTGAAAGCCACAAACTGAATGCCAGTTGCCTATTACAGGACTACCTAAGACCCTACCAAAAAGCGTTCAGCGGGACACTGTTGGTAGAATTAGTTAGCCTCAATCTGCCTTTTGAACACCTCGCCATCACAGGAAACATCTCAACAAAACCTCGTACAGTTATGTACAGGTACATAAAAAACACCTCAGGCTGCAGCACAACTGACAGTAGTTGGATTTGACAGTGCATTCTCCGGAGGGTACCCTCATCGAGGCCAAACTTTGTGCAGCATCTTCCAACCTTCCGTCTTTTATTTTTATTTTCTATTTTTAATAGTTAAGGTTTGCAGTTAAGGAAAGCAACACAGCTGATAACATAGACAAGTCCTCACACAACCCAGCTAAATACCAACTCAAACCTAATGTAAGATCCTTATTACTAGTCACACGTTGCAAAGCAAATACATTTTGAGATCCCAAAACTGCACGCAAGTCCCACCTCCCATTCAGCTTTAGGACACCCTGGTTACTACACCTGAAGAAAACTTCTTCCAATAACATTCTGTTTTTCTCCATCACAACCCAGGTGAGCCCACAGCTCAAGCCAGCGTACATATCCTACCTCAATCATTTTAGGTTACTGTGAGGGGTGGTCTGTTCCTCCTTTGTTTCCTGTGACACTCAAGTTTCTGATAGAATTGACTCATAACTGGTCATCTCTCATCATCAATTCCAAATAAGAAATCTCATTTTTGCCTGGAAAAAATGCAGGTTCGTCATCTTAAAGAAATGGGTGGCAGCGAAGGGAAGGAAAACACGCGTACTTTTCCATTGAAACAGTTTAGAAAGTTCTCTATGTATGTTCTCATGCCCCTGTAGAACCTGTAATTCATAGCAGCATCTGAAGGCTTCTCTCATTCCTGGGCAGTTATCTTTGAACTGTCAATGCTCTCCACGTGTTTTTCATACTCCCTCTGGTGGGCACGGGGCACATCCTGCAGTGATGCCATCCTAAAAAAGAACACACTCAGACAACTAAAACCACGACAAGTCAACAGTTAACGCATTCCTGAACATCTTCCGCTTAAAACAAAGCACAAAATCCTTGCTAATAGCAGCACCTGCATCGGAGCAAAGAAGAACTGCAAGACTTACCCATACCAACATTTACAGAAGCACTGTGTGTGGACAAGATTCATGCTTTGGAAAACACCAAATGTCACTGACGTAGTGGTACTTCTGAAGGTGCCCCCACTGACATGTTACCCATATTCCTCTACACAGCACGCTCCTAAAGAGCACAATATGGCAAGTGTAGCGACGTTACACTGCATAGATTCTACCCAAGTTGATGTGGGTAGGAATACAGCATACATCAGTGCGTCCCACTTAATTTGTACCAACTTAACATCACCAAGCTATTACTACCAGACGTGTTCTCCCTCCCCTTCTTGTTACTTTCCAAATAGGTCTCCCACTCTCGATAGTCTTTCACATTTGATTGTACTTGAACTCCCCGCATCACTTCATCCATTTCTTTCAGGTGATCAAGGCCAAAAAAAAAAAAAAAGCATAGAATTCCACAGAAATATTTAGTCCACTTCAGTGGAAATTCTTTGAACACAAGCAGGCCAGCAGCAGTCTGTACAAAAGAGTATACATACACAGAGGTTCACACAAGTGAACGGCAGATGTTTGTGTTTCAGCTGCACGATGGTACGTGTTTCCGCGGTCTCTGGCGCCCCCGCGTGGCCGATCGGCGGAATGGCGGCCGCGTACGTTCGGTGCCGCCGTGGAAATAGATGAGGGGCAGCCTGGTTTAGAAGGAGGAGATCGCTGAGACGGGGGTCCGAGAACCGGCAGCTCGCCCGCACGCGTAGCGCTTAGGAGCAACAGTTGCTGGTTTGGAGTCGTCGGGCGCATGCTCGCTGTGACCTGGAGGACTAATCACAATAGAGAGCGGCGGATGAGCTGCACAGAGCGGTTACGAAGCCACTTCCGCATTCCTACGCGCACGCGTTGTGCCGCCTGCAGGACTGAGCAGCGGACAGCGGCAGTTCCGCGCATTGGCCACGAGGTGGCGGCAGAGACCGCGGAAAGAACTTGGACGGGATCGATGCGGCCCGCGGCGCAATCGCTGGCGGTCAGTGCTCTGTCGCGATGACGGGGGAAGAACACGGAATGAGAAGTGGGGGGCGGTGGGGGTGAAGACGAAGAAAACAGAGGGAAACTCCTCCAAACTCAGGAAAGCCGTGCTAAGAGCTTTACAAAAAGAAAATGATAATAATAAAAAACAAAAGTTAAAAAAATTACTTTTTGCCAGCATCTGTTGCACTGTTCTGAAATATTCACATACCCAAATGTAACTGCCCAGTACATTTAACGACAACAAAATTAAAGCACGTTGGCAGAAAGCAGAGCGCCATATTGGTGTTCACTCAGCCTCTGTCTTCTTCGTGCTTTCATGTATTTCACAGCTACCTAATGTAAATCACAGCTACCTCTGGAAGACAGCCCGAGAGCTGTGCAGGTCCATCAGGCTCAGCTGCAGCTTTTCATCTGCCCTTCTCTGGCCCTCCTGCAGCTGGAGAGAGAGCACAGGAGGGCACGTGGGATGCAGACCCTCCCCAGTCGGCCGCAGCAGTCGCTCCTGCCAGCACTCCCTTTCCCCCACGTCTTTCCCATTGGACAGTCTGGAGCCCTGTGTGGCAGAGGAGGAGAGAGCTGCAGGCAGAAGGAAAACGGGCTGCTGGGATTCCTCCATCCCACTGCCAGGTGTCTTCTCTGGCATTTTGGGGGTGGGAAGGGAGTTGTGGGAGCACCCGTGGGGCTCCGGGCAGGAGGGAAGGAAGCAAAGATGCAGCTGCAGGCAGCGGGCTCTGGGCTGGAGCAGTGCAGCCAGGCACAAACAGTGACAACGTACACACACAAATAAACACCCAGTACAGAATCTGGCACTCCGCGGTCCTCCCAGAGCTTGTTACTGCTTTTTAGGCTGCCCTACAGGTATTCTGTCCTTTCCCCTTCATTCCCGTGTCTTGCCCCCTTCCTTCACCCCGTGCCTTCCCCATTCCTTTTCCAGGCTTTCCCTTTCCTTTCCCCGCTTCCTTCCCCACGCCTTCCCCCTGCAACAGCCCCATGTTCTGCTGCTGTTCTCAGCTGACAATCCTTACACCACACTGTTCAAACACATTGGATCAGACTGCACACTGGCACTGATTTTAAAACAACAACAACAAATACATACAGTATTATGTGTGGATAACAAACTCCTACCTGCTTGAAGACCACAACTACAGGCTGTCTCAAAACTGTCAGGATACTTTGTTCCATCCCAGGATCCTTCTTCACTTGCAGGCCTTCAGGTCACCATCGCAGTCAAGATTAAAATTTAGGCTACACCCCAGCCACTCAGGCCTCCCGCTGCCATTCGCTTCTATGCTCGAGGGCCCCAGAAAAAGGCCCTGGGCCTTCACAAGTGAAGCAATGCAACCTGACAGGACGGCTCTCATGTGGAGCGGCAGTGCTCCAGGATTTGATATTCACAAGGGAAGGGCAACACCTGAGCAACACAGAGGAAGGTAGCAGGAATAAAAGGGCAAAGCAAGGCAAAACCTCGGGGAAAGAAAGGGAAAGGTGAGAGGAAAATGACACACACCTTGGAAGGTGCCCTAAAGAGCCATAACAAAGTCCAGCAGCACTGGCACGCTGTGCAATGGGAAAGATTAGTATATGTACATGGTCCTTACCTTTTCAGGCAACCACTCACCTAAGTTGGGTTCTGGGGAACAATGGGACATGCAGCTTTCCATTCCTGAGCAGCATATGGACAAGCAAGGAGAAGGAAATAAAGGATGGCAGAGCACCATCAACACAGACAGTGCATGTCCATGCAGACTCGCAAACCCACAGCTTCCTGGGTTGTTTCTGCTTTTGTAGCATTTGCGTGCTGCAGATGAGGAAAACGCTCTGCTGTTTGAGTCTTCTTCTACAAAGCCACCTACAGGTAAATGGCAGCTAACCTGCAGACCGAGCAGTACTGCCTGGCGTTGGTCAGGGGGAGCTCCTCCTGCCGCTGCTGGATGCTGATGCTGACAGGGCTGCAGATGCTCTGCAGGGCCAGCTCGTAGCTGGGAGCCAGGAATGGACACGGCGGGAGAGAGGAGAGAGCTGTCGGGGACCAGCCGACGAATCCAAGAGCATCCAAAAGCCCACACTCAAAAGCATCACAAAGCCACAGCCAGCAAGCTGGCCATGATCATGAGCAGCATCCCGGATGCTGGAGATTCTTTGCTACCATACACTACGGGAGCACAGCTCTCGCTGCAGGCATCCCACAGCCAGACAAAATGGGAACAAACCCGCAGCTCTGCTGCACGCACAGCCCACAGCCATAGCCTTGCAACATGAGCTGCCTTGCTGTTGCTTGCATCCATCCCAATCCCTGGGAATGAAGACTCAGAAGGCAGTCAAGGCGTTGATCCAGCACCAGCGTGCTTTTATTCCTTAACAGCCAGGAGGGCCTTTTGCTGAGAGGTCCGGTGTACAGATGGGACTCATCCTTTCTTGTTCAGGAGAGAGGGGCTCAGAGCTCGTGCTGCTGCCCGGTGCCTGGGACTGGAGCTCTGATTCTACGTCCCCCTCCACCAGGCTCGGCTCCTCCTGGCTGACGCTGACCTGCTCCTGCATGGAGCTGCTGCTGTCGGGGCACTCGAGCTGTGCTTGGGCTGGGCTGCACTGCAATGGTGCCCCGTCACAGTCCAGCTTGGTGAGCGTTGTTTCTGGCAGGCTCAGGTCAGCGTCTTCTGCACAGCCGGGAGAGATGAGGGCTTCCACTTGGATGAGCACCTTCATTCCCTCACTGGTGTTATACGGCAGGCTTTCATCCGAGCTGCAGCGATTTGTGCTTCCTAGCAGGTCTGCATTGATATAAGCACACAGTGAACCATCGCTATACACTCTGGCTCTTCTGCGTGGACGAGGGCTCGGTTCACCTAGGAAGGAGTAGATACACAGGCAAACAGTTAGTGGCAAACTTGCACAAGCTGAATGATGAGAGTGGTTCTTGAGATTTGCTTATGCAGTGGCAGCAGGACAAAGCCAATAGGACAATAGCAACAGGAGGAGCACTGTCTCGAAAGGAACTGTTGCGCTTTTGTTGTTTGTCTTTCTTTTAAATGTGTGCCTGCTGATACAGAGGCAACATGGAGCCACAAACGTACTCTTCCTTCCATCCTAAGTGTCAGAAGGAATCATTCTGAGACATACTGCAGTGGTGCCCATCTCCCGTCTCTTTCCAAAACTACTCGGGGAAAGGCATGACAGGGGTGTGCTCCGGCAGGTCCACATCTTGACTTCACCAGAGACACCAGATTTGGGAAAGAAAGACAGGGCTGAACCGAAGATGGTAGGCACGGGCTTGAACGCTAGCAGGAGGAACAAGCCCACTGCAAGCATGAATTCCATGGTGCTGACAAGCAGGGTTTTGACAGCTGGATGTGCACCCTTACCTGCCAGGACCACCACCTCTGTTTCCGAGGGCTCCCTGGCATCGCGCTGCAGTTGGCGTTTGCCCACAGAGGATGGTTTTCTGGGCTTGAAACACAAACACCAACTGCATGCTGGGAATTCCTTCACCCTGCTGGGTGGACTTGGTCTGGAGGGAGAAAAGAGGGAGCGGTGTGAGTCGTGCATGGTGCAGGGTGAGGGAAGAGCTGCCCTGAGCTCTTGCCAACACTTGCTTGCTACTAGCACTGCCTGGTTCCTGCTGAAACACAACTTAGAAGCTCGCTCTGATTCACACGGTTGAGGACGGTTCCATTCCTAGAGTTCAGTCCTGGAGTCTTGCTGGCTACATTCCCCTCAGCCATGCCAACCCAGATGCAGAGCATGCCTGTTAGTTGAACCTCAGAGTCCAAAGGGAGGGGACATTCAGTACACCACCACACGCACCATTGCACTCCGCTTGCAATAGTGGAGAAAAACCCACAAAAGCCCACCCAACCAAGTCTGATAGGAAGCTGCTGGAAAAGAAAGTCCTCTTTACCTTTCAGACGGAAAGTCAATGATTGTGTGGAATTTCCCCTGTGCAGCTGCGGGGCCTTGTTCCACTTCCATGTCCCGGCTGTGTGTCTCAGCGGGAGAGCTGCTGTGGCCTCCCCTCTGTGCCTGTGCCTCCTCCAGGGTGAGCAGCTTGGTGGCAGGAGAAGACACCCGCACAGACTCGGGCCCTGCTGGAGAAGTGCGCCCTGGAAGGGAAGACCACAGCTAAGAGGGGGGATCAGAAAGCAGCGGCACAGCCATCACAGTTCTGGGGGAGGTGCCGCACATCGATAGCCCCTCGATAGCAAAAGCGTAGCTCAACAATCCTGGAGAAGGCCTGCATTTGATCAAGGTGTCTCATCAAGACAAAGCTCATGCAGGAAGACGCTCACCTGCTCCATCTCCGATGCCTGATGTGGAGCTGGAGCAGAAGAGGACGTCGGTGTGGTTGATGAGGAATTCCACCACATCCGACTGCCTCTGCAGTTCCACGCAGGCAGCTCTTCCGCTGGCGCAGGCAGCCTCGTTCTGCTGGGATCTGTAGAAAAGGCAGATTGGAGAAGTCATTGACCCGAGATCGTTTCCCCACGTTTGGGCAATTGGGCAGCCAAAGGCTGTTTAATTGGGCTCTGGAGACTTCCGCAGTGGGCAAGCACTGATGCCACTGAAGAAATTCTCCTGGATGATCAAGGACACACCAGCCTCATTTGACAAAAACAATAGAGCAGAAATTGTCCTCCTCTAGAAACTGTGCCCGTGGGGAGAGCACATCTAAGCCTTGTGTTGAAACGGAAAAAGAAGTTTACCTGAAGAGGTTGGGAGCCCACACAATCGCTAAGTTCTTAGCGGGCATGTTTGTGATGGAGCAGCTCCCAGCGAGACAAGCCAAGTGTCTCATCAGGTATTCCAGCGTCCTGGAAAGCAAGAGCCAAACCTTCAGCACCACTGAGCACGCCGTGCTCACATTCACCAAACAAACCTCATTCTTCTTGCTACTAGCAAGTAGATCAAGCTTTCCCAAGTGCCACACTGCAGCACCAAGCCCCAGCACAGCTCAGTCGCAAGCATCAGCTGTACCAGCCATGCCCCCCGTGCCCAGGAGCTGACCTAATCCATTCACCCCACGCAGCCATCCACCACTTCAACACACACAGGCATCACGTTGCCAGCATAAGACAAAGCCTGCCATCGCGTCATCGCCCTCTGAAGTGCAGCAGGGCTGAGCTCCCCAGACCGAGGGCAGCAGTTTTCTGACCTGTACTGAGGCGCGGGCAGCTGCTGGATGACCTCCTGCATGCTGAGCAACCGCTCCTCATCGGTACCAGCACAAACAGCGTCCTGGAAGAAAGCAGAAAAAGATTGAGACACACATCAGTAGAGATACCTGCCGCAGGGTCGGCAACTACGGGGACGGAGCGCTGTTGCTCAGCACCGAGGCGGACTTTTTGCCTTCCAACAGGCAGAAAAGCTGGGGAACACAGCGGCACGCAGCTGGTGCAATCAAGGCCAAGTAGTCCAAGCACTGGGCTGCTTTACAGCCTGATCGGTTCTGCACCTCAGCTCCTCGCAATGGGCATTCATCTCCCAGTAACCTGTGCTATTAATCCCATTCCCGTTCTAGAAACAGTTGGGGAATAGCAAAAGAACAGGAATTCTCGCAAGCATTGTGAATACGGAAATGACCACCTCCAGGGAGCACCAAAAGTGGCATCAGTATGCTGCAGGATGTGGGAGAGACATGCGAGGCTGCCACATGGGGCTAACAGAAAATCAGAAAAAAAAGACCAAAAGGCGCGCAGGCGTGTGTATGGGACAGGCTACGCCAAGAGGCCCAGGGAAGAGGGACATGAAGGCCATTGCCTTGTGCTTACCGAGAACTTGCCATGCAGCTGCTCGGACAGCAGAGGGCTCGGGAGCTCCCTGAAGTACATCTTGCACAGGGAGCTCACGCTGTGAATGTCCCGGACGGTGAGCTCCGGAATCTGCTCCGACTCAAAGTCATGGCTGCAGAGAAGGACACAAAAACAGAGGGCTTGGAGAAAGAGGAAAACAACTCCAAAGCAAGACAAGAGACAGTCAACAAGCACTCTTACCGCAGCTTCTGGATCTTGGACGCCACGCCGGACAGGCGGTAGATCCCCTGCACCACGCCGTGCTGCTCAATGAACTCAGCGCAGCTCTGCACGACCTGGGGGACTACAGAACAAGGGCCAGCGCTTAGCTGAGCTCCTGATTCAAGTCCTGCTTCAGCTGCTGCCCCTGTCACATCCCATCCACTAAGCCCAGCCAGGCTACTGCTTGCCTCCTCCGTAGAGGAGAAAAAA
The DNA here is from genome assembly GCF_016699485.2 of Gallus gallus. NCBI lineage: Eukaryota > Metazoa > Chordata > Aves > Galliformes > Phasianidae > Gallus > Gallus gallus. The sequence goes on along the minus strand of NC_052572.1, from coordinate 81,193,875 downwards.
GGCTGTCGCAGACGTCGCAGACAGGCAGGAGCCGGGGACAAAACTGGACACGGACGTGTTCTTGGCTTTCAAGAAATGCCAGGACCTGCCAAGCAGCCTGCAGAAAGTAATTCTGGGGAAGCCAGAGACACTGCCACAAGTCCCATCACTGCTCCCACCGCAATGGAGGCGTGAGACCTCATGTCCAGAAGAGCTAGGAAACTGACGCAGTACACTCTCTTGGGCCAAAAGGCTTCCTCGGTTTTCAGGCTAGCGTGGGATTGGCTTACACCTTTGGCTTTAAGCAAATAAAAGTCTGCTGGCCTCCTATGAGCATTAGCCTCAGCTTCCCTTTCAGCCATAACTCCCACCTCACGCTTCTCCACCGCTATCAACCTGCCCCTTGCTAGACACGATCTCCCTTTCTTTCATCTTGTCATGCCCAACAGAGGGAGGAAGCTCTCAGGAATGGGCTGTTCCTTACCATCACGGCCAGAGTGGAGAAGATGCTCTCCCAGGTCACAGCCAAACACCCCTCCCTTCTCCTTCTCCAGCTCCATCTCCCGCTGCTTCGGTTCCTCTGGGCGGGCCTTCACGAAGGAACGAAGGAAGCTGAGGAGCTTGCCACGCTTCTTTGGCACTGCACAACACAAGGAAGAAACCAGTTCATTTCAGGTTGGGTTCAGTGGGACCAGGCCGAGCGTCACACATTCTACAGAGCACGTAAAAGCGGGAAGAACATTGCCAACAAGTACCTACAACAACAGATTTTCCCCGTCCCTGGAGGAATCCAAGGCCAGGTTGGATGGGGCCCTGGGCAGCCTGGTCTAGTCTGGCATTCGAAGTGGAGGTTGGCAGCCCTGCCTGAGGCACGGGGGTTGGAGCTTGATGATCCTTGAGGTCCCTTCCATCCCAAGCCATTCTACAAGGATCCTATCGTTTGCCCAAGCCCTCATTCTCACTGCCTACAAAACAGCAGCCCTATGCCCCGTGGGATGCAGGAAGGATCATCAACACAGACGAGAACGTGGGATGGATAAAGGAGGTATTCAACACAGAACACACCCAGAAAAAGACTCCATTTGATTTCCCCGCGCCATCACATGTAACATCCGTACCTGGCTTTGGCGCTGAATTGATGAGGGCCTCAGGAATTTTTCCGTTGATGAGCTCCACGCACTCACCAGGGAAAAATCCAACCTGGAACAAGATCAAGAAGAGAGATGGAATACTGAATGCAGCATTTCTCAGGCCTCAACTGTTCAACCAAGAAAGAATGGCCTGCAGAAAAGTAACCCTCATTCAACATTTGCAGCCAGAAGACCTACAAAAGCAACGGACGGAGCATAAGATGGCTGTTCTCCGTGCTTGTACAAAGGACAGAGATGCTCAACTCCTGACTGAGTATTGAGCACGAGAGGTTCTTGCTTCTAAGTCACATGAGGAGACAGTTTCCTACCCAAGCCCAGAGCCAAAGGGAAAGGCCTCTGACAGCGACACAGGGAAGCTGTTGACGTCCAGAAGCCACCCTGTGCAGGCCGAGCAGCTCTAAGCTGACGTTCCTGACTTGACTGCAATTGCGCCCACGAGTCTGAAGCTCGTGCCTACCTGAAAGCCATGCTTGCCTCTCCACCAGGGGCTCTGCTCCTTTGCTGGCATATCAAGAACGCACACCAGGTCTCCCACCTGCAAGAGATTGCAACATCAATCCCAGCTTCAGCACAGCTGGGAGGAAAGCACAGCTGAGATGACGCCATTCTTCTGCACTGCCAAAGAGCGCACAGCTTGAGAGCAATTGCACCGGGGCAGCTCTTCAGGCATTTCCTGTGGGAAAGCTGAACGTGGAGGTACAAGAGACACTGCCTTACACACCAGACAGAATACAGTGCAAGCATGCCAAATCAAAACGTCTTTTAGACATGGCTGAACTCCTCCCTGCATCCAACCCAGTGCAAGTCCTATCTGGACCTGCATCTTCTGGGCTTCGCCTCACAAGGCATTCTGAAGGTGTCTGAGAATATTCCTGATGCATTCACACGTTATACTCTTCTGTCCGTGACAACAAGGAACGCCTTCTTTATCTGCTTACCTCCAAGGAGAGCTCATCCGCTGCCTGGGCAATGTATCTCTTAATAACATGGCCAGCAGCAATAGCTGGAATATTAAGAGATGACTCCTCATCGACCAGCAGAGGCTTCCCCTGGTTCTCAGGCTGAAACAGAGAGCACAGGCCATGGTGAGGAGCTGAGGACAAACAAGGAGGATTTCAGGGTGCCATCTCGATGCCACTAGCAAGGCAATGAAGCTTTTAAGGCAGCTCTTCAGGGACACCGAGAGAGCCGGAAGGATGCTCTCTCTCTTGAAAAGCAGGAGAGCACACCGGTGGCTCATTCTGCTGGCTCAAGTCAGGGAACAGAGACCAAGCAGAGCTTCACACTGTACCTCCGTCAACGCCCCGGTCAGGCCCACGGCTGATCTCGCTGCTCGCGATGCCCATCACAGCAGGCGCGACAAGCTGCAACAGAAAAGAAACACATTTCCTGTGTTCACACAGCATTGGATTGAGAGACTTCTTCAGAACTACTTCTAGAAACAACCACTGTGCAGTCTATTCAAAACGGGACAGCCGTTGCAATACGCACCACTGGACCAAGTCGCTGTCCCTCTGCTAGCAGATGGGGACTCTGGCACAAAGCAGCAGATGCATTTGACCCGAGCACGCTGAGAGTGCAGTAGCAGGCCAGGGAGAGGTGTCACTGCTGGGGCTGGAGCTGCTCCCCAGCCCCCGGCTCCCAGCAGCAGCCTCACCACCAGCGCCGGCCGCAGCCTTGCCCACGCATTTCCTCTGCCTGCATGCTTGCTGTGCTCCCTACCGCTGTCGGCCACACTCACACAGCCAAAGCATGCACGCCTGTGCCCCTGGCTCACGTTGTGCAGCTCTGCACAGAGTGGGACTAGGGCTCTTTGCCTAAGGGATTACTTCCTTCACACTAGCTGCTCCCAGCACTACAGGCAGCATCCTTGTGAGGGCTGAGTTGGAGGGGAAGTGGAGAATACCCACACGGTTTTTCCAGTGCCACACCACAGCTGCACGAGGCTGTGTTACTACACACAGTGCGACTAAACGCGGGCTGCTGAACCATGTGGGGGGACAAAACGTGTCACGTACCTGGCAAGAGATCAGGACAAGGGAGAAGCAGATCCTTGAACCCGCAGCCGTTCCTTGTCACTTTGCTCTGATCTTCCACGAGCAAAAGCTGCACCAAGGGAGGAGGCGGAGGGTGGGCAGGGGACAGAGAAAGAGCAGGTCAGTGAGCCTCCACAATTTAGCAAAGAAGGCGAGGGAAAAACCGTGGGACAAATGCCACCTTGATGGATGGCTTTGGAAGTGATGGCCTGGGGGAAAACGGTTTCTGACAGTCCAGGCAAAGCAATATGATCCTAGGAGCTCTGCCAGCCAGAACTTCTCAAGCCCTCACTGCCCACCCGTCTATCCCACACCTTCTCAGCTTACCTACAAGGCGCTGCGCAAGACGGGATGAAGACAAAGGGACTCAATCAGTGCACAAGTGCAACAAGCCACGTACTCACGCCGAGCTCAAGCGCTCCAATGAAGGGAAGCAGCACGCGCTGCTCCTCCCCTCATTCTAGCCGCTTATGACATCACTAAGGGCCACCCGGCTGCTCTACCATGGACGGACAAGGTGGGGAGGCAAGACCACGTCACAAGACCACAGGATTCCAAAAGGGCACCCCAGCGTTCGAGAAATCAGTGCATGGTTGGAATTCCATCCCAGGGAAATCCTGGAGAAGCTGGCATGGGGTTGTCGGGACCAAAGTGCAGGACCCGGCGCTTGGTCCTATAGAGCCTCTTGCTGGGCCTATGGCAAATCCACACTAGGGTCCTTCTTTGCACCCAAGGGTGGCTTAGAGCAGCCATCTCTTGCACCTGGATGGAAATAAAGGAAGAGAAACACAGCACTACTACCAGACTGCTTTGCCAATTTCTTTCCCGAGCGCATTTTTGCCTTTTGGCTTCCATGACGACCTCATTCCCTCCTCCTTTTCTTTGGGGGGAAGCTGCCCCCAGTGCCTGAGCTTCACAAGACAGCATGAAACATGACACTAAGACAAACGCTTGCCCTGGGTGCAGGGTGGCTGTGCTTTGCCAGGCATATACAGGAGGGTAGGGCTAGGAAGCACCACGTGGCTGCCCCAGGCCAAGTCTGCATTCAGTCACTGTGGCCACAACTGGTGCCTCACCGCCAGAACGTATCCGAGGGTACAGATGGACGCAGGCACTCCTGCTTCTTCTGCAAAGCCCTCCTCTGCACAGCCTGTTAGCTGCTGCTCACTGCTACGCCAACCAGGCTCCCCTTCACAGCAGCCTTGGGATAAACCAAGGAAACCAACAGAATCTACTGCTGCTGAATCCACCAGCTCTTTCTTCTACCAACCATGGGCAAATGCCGTGGGACAGAACACAAGGGGGGAAAGCACTTCTGTTCACACACCTACAAAGCAGGCAAAGCAGCGCCACGCCCAAGCTGAGCACCAAAACCTCCCCAGCACCCCTGGCCAATGCTGCCAGGGAAATGCGCCGTCTGCAGCTCCACGGGAGCCTGATGTGGCTCGCTGCGTGGACACTGGGGGGCTGTCTTAGTGGGATGCATTTTTCTTCAGGGGGTCTGCTATGATGCTATGATTGGCTTTGACAAGGAAAACCACGCTGGTAACACTCTGATGTTTACACCTTCTGATAAGCAGTGTTGTAGAGAGAGAGCACCAAGGCTGTTCTCAGGAAAGGGCACAAGAAGCTGGGAGGAAACAGAATTAGGACAGCTGACGTCAACTGGCCAAAAGGATACTGCATACCAGATGACATCAAGTGGAAAGAGGTTGCAACACGATGAGAGTTCATCTTGCTTTCTTCTTCTGCTTGGCCATTGCTTGGGAGGTGCTGAGCCACTGCTTCTACATCACTCGATAGATACATTCATATAGATTCATATAGAGGTAGACAGATATAGACAGACAGACAGACAGACAGACAGATAGATAGATCGATATTCATTACTTCTGTCCTGTTCTCTACCTTCGAAAAGAGATTTCTCTCAACACATGAGTTCTACCTTCCCTTTGCTCCCCCACAGTTCTCTCCCCCATCTCACTGGAAAGTGGGATGGGAGGGAAACATGAAGTGCGCTGGGGTCAGGGGGAAATTAAAATGATCTAAAGGTACACAAGCCCACTCTTTCATTTTCCAGAAGACAACCTATGCTGTCAATGAAACATGGCCCTCGCTAGGAACATTTGCAAGGATGCTTTCAGTGACTGAGGGCATCGCACGCCATGAACATCACCCTGCTGACACAAGGGCACTGCAAACACAGCAGCAACTCCTGGCACCGATACCTCCGGGTACAACAAGCACAGGGCATTGGGTTGCTTTGGATGCAGTTTGAGCGCTGAGGTCTTGCAGAGCGCATCATGTCCTGCACCGGGCAGCGCATCTCTCATCTCTCCAAACTTTGGAGCTTTGAAGCTGCACATTGTTTCTTGGGAATTTGTCACACACAACTCCAGAGCACTTCCAGCTCTTCCCTGGCAATTCACGGCTTGCACAGTGCCAAATGCAACCAGAAAAAAAGGCAAGAAAGAAGCAAAGGCCATGGCTATGCACACAAGTGGCCAGGAAGGGTTCAGCTCCAGAAGGAAACCTGCACAAGTCAACTCAACAGATTCCAAGGAATGCATTGACATCTGACACAATTTGCAACGCCAGAAGCACTGCCACGCCAACAGCACCGTATTTGGAAAGCAGCACGTCCAAATCAGCCCCCTTGCCCTGCTCTACCCGCTCAGCCCAACACAGAAATCAAACACCAAACTCTCTTGCTTTGGCTCACGGCAGCCATCAAGCTCATGCTTTAGTGACACAGAGAACTCCATCTCCAGCTACTGTGTGTTTCGCTAACCACAAGCTCGGCTGGGAGCTGTCGCTCAGCCTGACACCACAGGCCGAAAAGAAACATACATAAGCAGATGCTCTTATCCACACGTGCAAATCTGGGGGCGAGGAATAAAAGGCTCCTTGGGCCATGGGCAAAGCAGGGAGCAGATGATAGGCAGGAAACAGGAAGGAGCTCAAGACCAGCTCTCCTACACCAAAGACAGGGAGAGCTGAGTCAGCACCACGGGAGGACTTACGACACAGCTTGAGAGCTTACAGAGACCTGAGATTTCCAAAGGAGGCCGCCAGGGTAACTCTCACCAGTCTTTTGCAGGGCTCTCACGGATGCTTGCGATGCTGACTTCCACTGCCTATGGCATTGGTAGAAAGCCAGGTGACAAATGCTCACTCTGTCTGGGTAACGCTTCCATGCTTCCATGGTTATCACTGAAACAAAAGGAAAAAAATAAAAAGCATGCAACCCTATGAAATTTGCCTCTCTACTGCTGCTGTCAGCGTGACATTCAAGTCTGTCTTCCACACAGCTCCATCTGAGTGCCAAAAAGAAACACGTACAGAGATGCTTAGAAGATTCTTTGTGCAGATACAAGTGCAGGGTGCATGCGTATTCTCTACAGCAAGAAACATTAATTTCTCAAGCAGTAGTATGAAAGGTCAATGAAAACGAAATAGATGATGAACCCCTTTCATAGAGGAAGTCCTTGCTAAGCCTCTCCCCATCAAAAAGGAAGCCTCTGGGCATTGTTAGCAGCAGTTCCCAGAACATCTTGCACCACAAAATGCAGCACGCTCCTTTTTTTCCACAGGCCCATCATTTCTCTCATCAGCATCAGATTCACTCCACTTCAAATACACGCATCAGAGCAGCCCTTCAGTTTGGCTGAGGTAGGAACCCACTGCTGGGACGTCCCCCACTCCCGTTCCCCACTATGTCCAGCACTGGGGGAAAGTGGGGAAAGGAAGAGCAACTGCCATCACCTACCCAGACATCCGCAGGGCCTTCCATACAGTCTCACATCACAGGGAGAAGCGGGAGAGCTCTCGTGGCACAAAGAGTGCACTTTGGCCACAAGAACCCCAGGCACCGCTACAGGCTTGGGGCAGAGTGGCTGGAAGACTGTGTAGAAGAAATGGACCTGGGGGCGTTGATTGACGCTAGACTGAACACTGCCAGCACTGTGCCCAGGCAGCCAAGAAGGCCAATGGCATCCGGGCTTGTATCAGAAATAGTGTGGCCAGCAGGAATAGGGAAGTAATTGTCCCCCTGTACTCAGCACTGGTGAGGCCGCACCTCGAGTACTGTGCCCAGTTTTGGGCCCCTCACTCTAAGAAAGACATCGAGGCCCTGGAGCGTGTCCAGAGGAGGGAAACAAAGCTGGTGAGGGCTCTGGAGCACAGGCCTTATGAGGAGCGGCTGAAAGAGCTGGGATTGTTCAGTCTGGAGAAGAGGGAGGCTCAGGAGAGACCTTATTGCTCTCCATAACTACCTGAAGGGAGGCTGTAGTGAGCTGGGGGCCAGCCTCTTCTCTCGGGTGACTAGTGATAGGACTAGAGGGAATGGCCTCAAGCTGCGCCAGGGAAGATTCAGGCTGGACGTTAGGAAATTCTACTTGTCTGAAAGGGTGGCCCGGCACTGGAATGGGCTGCCATTCCAGAGAGGTGGTGGAGTCATCGACCCTGGTGGTGTTCAACGAGCGTTTGGATGTTGTGTTGAGGACATGGTTTAGGGGGAACCATTGGTGAAGGGCGAACGGTTGGACTGGATGATCCTGTGGGTCTTTTCCAACCTTAGCGATTCTAGGATTCTAGGAAAGCTCGGAGAAGGCTGGAGAAATCAAGGTTGCCTCTAAGGTGCTGCTTTCAAACAGCATGAGTTGTTGCGCATGAGACGGGAAAGACAAGGTTCAGGTTCCAAAGGCTTCCAATCCCCGTGGATCTGGCTGTTGGCAAAGACAACAGCTGCCTGCTTTCCAGCAGGGTGATGCTCACCCAGCAAAGCGCTCACTCCAGCAGATGCCTTTCCTACAGTCACAGCATCAGCAAGGTAGGAAAAGACCTCTGAGATCATCCAGTCCAACCACCCACCTACCACCAATATTTCCTTCCCACTAAGCCACGTCCCTCAGTGCAACATCTAATGTCCCTTGAACACCCGCAGGGACAGTAACTCTATCACCTCACTGGGCAGCCCCCTCCAGCGGCTGACTACCCACTGGGAGAAGTTCTTCTTCACATCCAACCTCAATCTCCCCTCAGGTAACTTGAGGCCATTCCCTCTAGTCCTAGCACTAGTTCCATGCGAGAAGAGGAACACCCCCACCTCCACATAACCTCTCGTCCGTCACGTAACTGGACAGAGGGAGAAGGTCTTCCCTCAGCCTCCTCTTCTCCACACTAAGGAATCCCACTTCCCTCAGCCGCTCCCCACCAGACTTGAGCTCTAGACCCCTCACAGCTTCATTGCGCTGCTCTGGACACACTGCAGGCTTTCAGGGTCCCCCTTCTAGACAGGGGCCCAGAACTGAACACACTACTCAAGGAGAGGACTCACCAGTGCTGAGTGCAGTACAGTGGCGATGATCACTTCCCTGCTCCTGCTGCCTCCGGCCCCTTTGCAGTGCACTTCCACTCTAAACCGTTCCTTCTGCGCTACTGCTCGGATCCTCCCTTAGGGCTGGAGCTCAAGAGGTCAACACAACACAAAGAACACAACGTGCAACTGGAAGGCATGTCTCAAAGCCTGAAAGAGTGAGAACGGGACCCTGCAGTTAGAGACTCTGAGAAGGGCCTCACAGGATGCGCTGGCAGTGAGAATAGCCTTCATGTGCAGAGATCTCGGAAACCCAAAATTCCACTGTTAACACTGGAAATCTCCGGAGAGGAGAGGAGGAGGTGAAACTGAAATGTCATGCTAGTTGTTTATGTTAGGAACAGAGATAGTAAGGCCATTGGGAAGAGCAACAGCTGTTCCTGTTGCGGTGCTAGAGTAGAGCCGTAGGACACAGAGGTCCCCTCAGAAAGTTGTAGGGGGGGGGGCCTGGAAGAGCCCATGGAGGGGGAGGCTTCCAGCCCTGCTGGACCCAAAGCACTGTGCCAACTGCAGGGAAATGAGACAGCGGTGCACAAATCCAACCGTCTCTGATTGCAAAAGCTGAAGAATGGCAACCTGGGAAGTTATTCCTAGCAAATCCACCGGTGAAATTGCAGCTAGGAGAGCAGGAGAAAGAGGTTTCGTTTCCGGTGGGCACGGGTGCCTCTTACTGCCCGGTGATGATTTTGCAACAGAAGTCGCAGCTACTGCCCAACAAGAAAAGGCTTCCCTTTTGGGATCAGTTCAAGAGAGGCTGAGAAAATAAGGAGGAATACATACATGCCTGTACATGCCAGGTTCTCCAAAACCTAGGAAGCCTGAATACTGCCTTGACAAGAGCCTGACAAAGCATCTGTCCGTATAATTACGCAGTTGGGATGCTACATGCTCATAGGACCACCTGAAGAGAGCAAGGATTGCTCACACACAAGGAACAACAGCCTGATGTAAATCAACAAAGAGCGTGGCTACCATCCATTGTCAAGGACATCAGAAAGGGAACACTGTACCGGAAAGTGGAGAGAAGATGGTGGATCAGGGGGCAGAGCAGGTTGTTGAAGAGGGCTTTAATTCCAGACTGTAATCAGAGGTTACAAAGCACGATCCTAGTACCAGCAAAGGGCTACAAGTGGGCCTATTGGGAAAGGGAACCTTCCAGGGCAACAGTGACAAAGTGACTTCCTGAAACCCCCAAGAAAAGGGGGGATCGCTGGATGTTGGCACTAACTGATACCTTTTGGGGATGGCCAGAGGTATTTCCCTGCAGGACTCCTAAGGCTCGGGAAGCAACAAAAATGCTGTTGCATGCTCTTAATTCCAAGGTTCGGGGTTCCTGGAGCAATCTCAGCAGATCGAGGCCCACATTTTTGCCAAGGTGGTCCAATCAAAGAAGCACATGACTGGGAACTGATTGACTGGAGCACTGACGCTCCAGTGCACCATGTATTGCCAGGCGACCATGTTTATGTTCAGTCTCCCTCTGATGTACCTCTGGAACCAAAGTGGGAAGGACCCTACCAACTTCTCCTGACCACCCACACCACAGCCAAGGTAGAGGGGCTTACACCGTGGATACATCATACCTGCCAGAAGAAAGCACCAGGACCACAGTGGACAGCACAAGAGAAAGGACCACTGAAAATCAGGATTCGAAAGCACGGATAAGAGTTTGAGAATGGTCATTGCGACTGGGGTAGTAGTCACAGCTTGGCAAGAGAAGAGCTACTTCAGAAGAACTGAGAAAATGGTCCAGGCTCCCTAGAGGGGGAGGGAAAGGTGCCTGTTTATGGGATAGTGGCACTACATTGGACCGTTCCACATTGGCTAGAGCACGGAAAGTGTAAGTTTGGGATAGAAGACAAGCCACAAAAGGGACCTACATTGCATTGACTAGTTACTAAGTCTACTAGGTCTATCTCTGCAGACAGAAAAACTGACGGTAAAGGAGGGGTGGGGGTTGGCTGACAGAACTGGACAGGCATAGGGTGTAGCTGGGGGTGGAACCAAAGTGTGGGGTGTGATCCTAGAATCGATAAGGAGTCACACTGGCTCTCAGAGAAGAACATACTCGGAATTGTAGGGATGGGAGCATCGTTCACTCTTCAGGAAAAAGATGGCCAGGCCCTGTCAGTTACCTCATGGATACCACATGGTGGTTATGTGGGGACGCTCAGGCACAGAAAGCAGTACCTTTACATTGGACAGGGACTTGCACTACAGGATACTTAATAGCCCAGACCACGGTGCATGAGGAGATCCCTTGGGGACTCCTGAGGACCCCTGGGATTCAAATGAAGCGTACAAACAACCCCCTAGCTATATAGAACAAGGGATACCACCGCTTTCCGAGAGCCCTTATCCCGGCTCTAGGAGTTGCCCAGCTAGAAAAAGCTAGAGTCAATATCTCTGCAACTCTGGAAATCATAGTGAATAACACAACGGATGCATTACGAGCAATCCAAGAAGAAGTATCCCCTTCATCCAAAGCTGTGCTCCAGAATAGGATGGCACTAGACCGATTAACAGCCAAGGAAGGAGGGGTATGCACAGTAATAAGTCAGAGTCGCTGTGCTTACAGCAAGAAGGATTTAAGAATCGAGAGAGATTGATGGAAAGTTTGGGAACAGACGAAAGTCCTGCCTAGGACAAGTCAGGATGACCCCAGCTGGGAAGGAGATTTAAGGAACTTGCATACTAGCTGGCTACTGAATCTAGGATGGTTAAAGCAGCTCTTCCTAGTTTGCATCCTCTTGGTGCTGTTGGGAGGTTTTACCTGTGTCATGATGAGATGCTCTGCCTGCCTGTGCCGGAGTACTAGAAAGAAAAAGGAGATATGGAAGAGACATGCATGAGGCCAAAGGTGGGAAGTAGGGCCTATTTTGGGACATGTAGAACAGAATAAAAATGATCTAGCAGGTAGAAGCCCTGCTAGACTATAGAAAAGGGGGGAACTGAAGAGTGAGAACAGGAGCCTGCAGTTAGAGACAGAAAGGCCTCACAGCAGCAAGAAAAGGGAAAATAGCTGCACAAAGTAGAAATAAGAGGCAAACAAAGGGAGTTTAGATAGAGAGTGTTAGAAAACAAGGGATTGCAAGCACTTTCACAGACACTAGGTCAGGAATAACAGGGAGGATGAAGGCCATCGAAATAAGGACTGGAGAGCAGCTCGAAAACACGGGGCAGGGAGCTGATTAGATGTCTACAGGGCAAGTTAGTGTGAATGGTAGGTGGAGCGATCCCCTTGCACCAGGGAGTACGCGCGTCACCAAGAAACACATGCCTGCTCTATATCCTTACCAGCTATACGGTCTGATTGCCGCACGTCAAGCCCAGAAGAGACACCTCTCTCACCTTGGGCACAGCTCACCAACCAAGAGCCAGGCCTTGCCAACTTGGTTGATCTGCAAAGGCGGGAGGGGGCCGCACATCACACCAGAAGTATCCATTTCACTTGCAGCTCCATGGAGAGAACAACACCAACTAACAGGCCTGAATGAATTCGCTCACAAGATGAACAATGAGATTGTTCTTCATTAAAAAGCACACAGAGATTCCTAAACCAAAAAGAGAAGGGCAGCACGTCAGATCGGCCAAACAGATTCCTGTTCCTACGCCTCATCCTCTTACCCCAGCTTGCCTCGCCTCATCCCCTTCCCCTACTCCTCCGTGATGCCCACTGGCTTCAAGTCAGGTCGCAAACACATAGGACTCCTTCCACACGACTCCAGCACAAAGGATGTCACACTTGTTCCATACACTCAAACGGACCAAGCAGTGCTATCACACTCAACACACGCACAGAAGCAGTCAAACCCTGAGCACGTACGTCCCCTCCTGCACTACTGGAGCCCACAGCTCACCTTCACACCTCCGGGGATTTTGCTCTTTTACACTGACGCAGCCTCGCTACAGCTCCATGGCGGTCACACAAGGCCTGCAGGACCTCTTGCTCCGCAAACCCCGTCTGCAGGCATTGCTTCATGAGGTTCACCACCTGCCCTCCTGAGCAAAAACAAGCACTGAGAACGACAGCAAAGCACACTGGATTCCACCTGGCCTGGTCCCCAAGCCTCAGGCATACCCTGCTACGCAGACTCATCCCCAGAGCCTGGCTGGACAGCAGCACATGCATCATTCCTCAAACGCCCCAGCCAAGCAGCAGGGGATCAAAGTGTTGCGACAGCTGAAACAAAAATGCTCGGGGACATTCCTGCCAGCACTGAACGTGAACAGATCTACCACTGAGCAACAGGACGTGGGACAAACAGCAGAAAACAACCAACCTGCACAACTAACTCGTTTCCGCTTGGTCCAGATGTCTGTATGCTCCTTCCCACGGCCAGGCCAAGCTTGCTGAGCTGCTCCTCTTTTGTGCAGGATGACAACGGTGCCCATGGCATGTGGTAGCTATGCACAGCATGCCCTCTACTTGCTTTTCCTCTCTCCGTCTTCCATCACCAAACAGCACCTTCAATCTCTCCCGGCTAAAAAATCACTTGGGCAAAAAAAGAACTGGCAACCTTACTTTAAAATTACTACTTGATGCTTTAAAGCGGAAGCTCACCTAGCAAGGACACCTACCTTAGACAAGCTCAACCTACACGGAAAAGTTATTCCTCTGCGTCTGCACACTTGGCACGCATTTTCAGCTGCAATAGTCTGCCCAGCTCTCAGCACAGCTTTACCATCCACAGAAAGCCAGTTCACCGCCGCCATCTTTTTCTCTCTTCTGAAACACTCTACTGCTGCAAGAAGCAACGATTACAGTCACACAATCACACAACTGTAGGGGCTGGAAGGGACCTCTAAAGATCACTGAGTCCAACCCCTCCCCCCGCAAAACAGGCTCCATACAGCAGGCTGTACTGTAGGCATCCAGCTGGGTTTGGAGTATCTCCAGAGAAGGACAATCCACAACCTCCCTGGGCAGCCTGACTACATACCCCCCCCGCCCAGAACCTCCCCACAGCCACCTATAGCCCCAAATCCTCGATGGCTCACCACAGCCCCAGAACCCCCTAGAGTACCCTCAGCTCCTTATAGACCCATACGCCTTAACAGTCTCTGCACAGCCCCCGTCCACACCCATATCCCCCTATAGAATCATAGAATCATAGAATCGCTAAGGTTGGAAAAGACCCACAGGATCATCCAGTCCAACCATCCGCCCTTCATCAATGGTTCTCGCTAACCATGTCCCTCAACACAACATCCAAACGCTCTTTAAACACTTCCAGGCTCGGTGACTCCAATACCTCTCTAGGCAGCCCATTTCAGTGCCTGACCCCCTTTCAGACAGTAGTATTTCCTAACGTCCAGCCTGAACCTTCCCTGACGCAGCTTGAAGCCATTCCCTCTCGTTCTATCACTAGTCACCCGGGAGAAGAGGCTGACCCCCAGCTCACCACAAACTCCCTTCAGGTAGTTATAGAGAGCAATAAGGTCTCCCCTGAGCCTCTCTTCTCTAGACTGAACAACCCCAGCTCCTTCAGCCGCTCCTCATAAGGGCTGTGCTCCAGAGCCCTCACCAGCTTTGGTGCCCTCCTCTGGACACACTCCAGGGCCTCGATGTCTTACATTGAGGGGCCCAAAACTGGACACAGTACCGAGGGCGGCCTCACCAGTGCTGAGTACAGGGGAATAATTACTTCCCTGTTCCTGCTGGCCACACTATTTCTGATACAAGCCAGGATGCCATTGGCCTTTTGGCCACCTGGGCACACTGCTGGCTCAGTTCAGTCTAGCATCAATCAACACCACCAGGGTCCATTTCCTCTACACAGTCTTCCAGCCACTCGGCCCCAAGCCTGTAGCGTTGCATGGGGTTATTGTGGCCAAAGTGCAGGACCCGGCATTTGGTCTTGTTGAATCCCATCCCATTGGCTTCAGCCCAGCTATCCAACCTATCCAGATCCCTCTGTAAGGCCTCGCTACCCTCAGGCAGATCAACACTTCCAGCTAAGCTTGGTGTTCATCTGAAAACTTACTGAGGGTGCACTCAATGCCCTCATCCAGGTCATCAATAAAGATATTAAAGAGGACAGGGCCCCCAGCACGACCCCTGGGGAACAGCACTCGTGACCGGTCGCCAGCGGATTTAACTCCATTCACTACCACTCTCTGGGCCCGGCCCCAGCCAGTTCCTTACCCAGCAAAGAATGTATCGGTCCAAGCCACGATCTGCCAGCTTCTTGGAGGAGAATACTGTGCGAGACAGTGTCAAAGGCTTTGCTGAAGTCTAGGTAGACCACATCAACAGCGTTTCCCTCATCCACCAGACGGGTCATGGATCATAGAAGGAGATCAGGTTGGTCAAGCAGGACCTGCCCTTCGTGAACCCATGCGGCTAGGCCTGATTCCCCGGTTGACCTGCAGGTGCCACGTGATTCTCCCTCAAGACAATCTGCTCCATAATCTTCCCCGCACCGAGGTCAGGCCTAACAGGCCTGTAGTTCCCCGGATCCTCCCTGCAGCCTTCTGTAGATGGGAGTCCACATTGGCAAGCCTCCAGTCTTCTGGGATCTCACCGTCAACAAGGAGCAA